>NC_143024.1:80474482-80479482 GCF_057628025.1 Oncorhynchus mykiss
GCGGGTCGAGAGCTTCAAGTTCCTTGGTGTCCAGATCACTAAGGAATTAACATGGTCCACACACACCCACACAGCTGTGAAGAGGGCACGACAGAAAATATTTGGCATGGGCCCTCAGATTCTCAAAAAGTTATACAGCTTCAAAATTGAGGTGCATCTTGACTGGCTGCATCACTGCTTGGTACGGCAACTGCAAGGCACCTGACCGCAAGGCGCTACAGAGGGTGGTGTGTAAGGCTGTGTCCTGCCATCCAGGACCTCTATACCAGGCGGTGTCAGAGGAAGGCCCAAAGAATTGTCAAAGACTCCAGCCACCCAGGCTATAGACTGTTCTCACAGATACCGCACAGCAAACAGTACCACCGGACCAAGTCTTGAACCAACAGAACCCGGAACAGCTTCTACCCCCAAGCAATAACACTGTTAAACAAGACTGCTAAATAGCTAATCAAATGAATAGCCAGACTACCTGCATTGACCCTTTTTTGCACTGACTCTCTTGTACTGACTCTATAAAAACACAATTTACTCTACCCACAAACTCACACATACAGTACCAGTCAAAAGTTTGGACACGCCTACTCATTCAAGGGGTTTTCTTTATTTGTACTATTTTCTACATTGTAGAATAATAGTGAAGACATCAAAACTATGAAATAACACATGGAATCATGTAGTAACCAAAAAAGTGTAAAGCAAATCCAAATATATTTGAGATTTGAGATTCTTCAAAGTAGCCACCTTTTTCCTTGACGACAGCTTTGCACACTCTTGGCATTCTCTCAACCAGCTTATGCTGGAATGCTATTCCAAAAGTCTTGAAGGAGTTCCCACATATGCTCAGCACTTGTTGGTTGCTTTTCTTTCACTCTGCGGTCCAACTCATCCCAAACCATCTCAATTGGTTTGAGGTCGGGTGATTGTGGAGGCCACGTCATCTGATGCAGCACTCCATCACTCTCCTTCTTGGTCAAATAGCCCTTACACAGCCTGAAAGGTGTGTTGGGTCCTTGTCCTATTGAAAAACAAATGATAATCCCATAAAGCACAAAACAGATGGGATGGTGTATCACTGCAGAATGCTGTGGTAGCCATGCTTGTTAAGTGTGCCTTGAATTATAAATAAATCACAGATAGTGTCACCAGCAAAGCACGAACTCACCATCACACCTCTTCCTTCATGCTTCACGGTGGGAACCACACATGCAAATATCATTAGTTCACCTACTCTGCGTCTCACAAAGACACATCAGTTGGAACCAAACATCTCAAATTTGGACTCATCCGATCAAAGTACAGATTTCCACCGGTCTAATGTCCATTACTTGTGTTTCTTGGATCAAGCAAGTCTCTTCTTATTATTGGTGTCTTTTTAATGGTGGTTTCTTTGCAGCAATTCAACCATGAATGCCTGATTCACGCAGTCTCCTCTGAACAGTTGATGTTGAGATGTGTCTGTTACTTGAACTCTGTGAGGTGCAATCTGAGGTGCAGTTAATTGCCGATTTCTGAGGCTGGTAACTGTAATGAACTTATCCTCTGCATCAGAGGCAACTCTGGGTCTTCCTTTCCTGTGGTGGTCCTCATGAGAGACAGTTTCATCATAGCACCTGATGGTTTTTGCGACTGTACTTGAAGAAATTTTAAAAGTTCTTGACATTTTCCGGATTGACAGACCTTCATGTCTTAAAGTAATGATGGACTGTCATTTCTCTTTGCTTATTTGAGCAGTTTTTGCCATAATATGGACTTGGTCTTTTACCAAATAGTGCAATCTTCTGTATACTGATTGGCTCAAATGCATTAAGGAAAGAAATTCCACAAATTAACTTTTAACAAGGCACACCGGTTAATTGACATGCATTCCAGGTGACTACCTCATGAATCTGGTTGAGAGAATGCCAAGAGTGTGCACAGCTGTCATCAAGGAAAAAGGTGGCTACTTTGAAGAATCTTAAATCTAAAATACATTTTGATTTGTTTAACACTTTTTTTGGTTACTACATGATTCCATATGTTTTATTTCATAGTTTTGATGTCTTCACTATTATTCTAAAATGTAGAAAATAGTACAAATAAAGAAAAATCCTGAAATGAGTAGGTGTGTCCAAACTTTTGACTGGTACGGTATATATATATATACATATCTTTTTTCAATATATGTTCCTTTATTATTTCCCACTAACCCTACCAGCCTCCAGCTAATAGGTAGTTTAGTGGTTAGAGTGTTGGACTGCTAATCAAAAGGCTGCTAGATCAAATCGCCGTGCTGACAAGGTAAACATCTGTCATTCTGCCCCTGAACAAGGCAGTAACCCACTGTTCCTGGACCGTCATTGAAAATAAGAATTAGTTCTTAACTGACTTGCATAGTTAAATAAAGTTGAAAAGAATAGGAGAAAGCTAATGAACAACAACAGTTAGGCTTATACATACACAACTGCAATGTTTCTATTTGTTTTTTCTTTAACTCTGCTTTGTTGGAGA
This sequence comes from Oncorhynchus mykiss, assembly GCF_057628025.1. NCBI lineage: Eukaryota > Metazoa > Chordata > Actinopteri > Salmoniformes > Salmonidae > Oncorhynchus > Oncorhynchus mykiss. The sequence goes on from NC_143024.1 coordinate 80,476,970, forward strand.
AGGACCAGTAAGTAAGCATTTCACTGTTAGTCTACACGTGTTGTTTATGAAGCATGTGACAAATAACATTTCATTTATTTTGTTCTCCATCCCCACTCTCTACCTTCTTTCTCTATCCCCACTCTCTACCTTCTTTCTCTATCCCCACTCTCTCCCTCCGTTCTCCATCCCTACTCTCTCCCTCCTTTCTCCATCTCTACTCTCTCCCTCCTTTCTCTATCCCTACTCTCTCCCTCCTTTCTCCATCCCTACTCTCTCCCTCCTTTCTCCATCCCCACTCTCTCCCTCCTTTCTCTATCCCCACTCTCTCCCTCCTTTCTCCATCCCTACTCTCTCCCTCCTTTCTCCATCCCCACACTCTCCCTCCTTTCTCTATCCCCACTCTCTCCCTCCTTTCTCCATCCCCACTCTCTCCCTCCTTTCTCCATCCCCACTCTCTCCCTCCTTTCTCCATCCCTACTCTCTCCCTCCTTTCTCCATCCCCACTCTCTCCCTCCTTTCTCTATCCCCACTCTCTCCCTCGTTTCTCCATCCCCACTCTCTCCCTCCTTTCTCTATCCCCACTCTCTCCCTCCTTTCTCTATCCCCACTCTCTCCCTCCTTTCTCCATCCCTACTCTCTCCCTCCTTTCTCCATCCCCACTCTCTCCCTCCTTTCTCTATCCCCACTCTCTCCCTCCTTTCTCCATCCCCACGCTCTCCCTCCTTTCTCCATCCCCACTCTCTCCCTCCTTTCTCCATCCCTACTCTCTCCCTCCTTTCTCCATCCCCACTCTCTCCCTCCTTTCTCTATCCCCACTCTCTCCCTCGTTTCTCCATCCCCACTCTCTCCCTCGTATCTCTAACCCCACTCTCTCCCTCCTTTCTCTATCCCAACTCTCTCCCTCCTTTCTCCATCCCCACTCTCTCCCTCCTTTCTCTATCCCCACTCTCTCCCTCCTTTCTCCATCCCCACTCTCTCCCTCCTTTCTCTATCCCCACTCTCTCCCTCCTTTCTCCATCCCCACTCTCTCCCTCCTTTCTCTATCCCCACTCTCTACCTCCTTTCTCCATCCCCACTCTCTCCCTCCTTTCTCTATCCCCACTCTCTACCTCTCTTTTCTCCCTTTACAGTGTCCTGCAAGGTGACAGTCCAGGACTTGTCACACGTGGAAATGGTTGAATTAGAGGTGTGTGTGAGTGTGTGTGTGTGTGTGTGTGTGCACTGTCTTCCTTATGGTGTTCCCATTCCCTCTCTCTGTAGAGAAAAGTGGTGTGAGCAGTGGATGACTCAACATTGTGAGAATCCCATCAAACAGCTGTGAGATAGCGAGACACAGGGGAGTGACACAGAAGAAGAGAGAGTGAGAAAGAAAGAGAGAGAGAGAGAGAAATAGAGAGGGGGCAGCGAGGGAGAGAGAGAGAGAGAGAGAGAGAGAGAAAGAGCGAGATAGAGAGTGAGAGAGGAACAGAGGGAGGGGGCAGCGATGGAGAGAGGGAGAGAGAAAGAGAGAGAGGAACAGAGAGAGAGAGAGCGAGAGAGAGAGGGGGGGGGACAGAGGGAGAGAGAGAGAGGAACAGAGAGAGAGAGAATCACTGGACAGTGCCCAGTGCCACACAGTAGAAACTAGGACAAAAGTGCCAGTGTCATCTCCACATATTTTGTAACAGACAATTCAGTTGTATGAGAACCTCTGTTGGTTAAGACTCTGTCAACGGTAGTGTGAGTAGCTTTATATATGCTCAGTTGTAATGCACTGCACTAACCCAGTAAAGACAAACCTAGGTTGACAGCCACAGGCATAATAAACTGCTGGTAAGAAGTACAGTAGGACCATGGGGGGGAAGTTGATGCTATGAATCATAAAGGGGAGGCTGTAGAATTACAGTAGGACCATGGGGGGGAGTTGGTGCTATGAATCATAAAGGGGAGACTGTAGAATTACAGTAGGACCATGGGGGGGAAGTTGATGCTATGAATCATAAAGGGGAGGCTGTAGAATTACAGTAGGACCATGGAGGGAGTTGATGCCATGAATCATAAAGGGGAGGCTGTAGAATTACAGTAGGACCATGGGGGGGAAGTTGATGCTATGAATCATAAAGGGGAGGCTGTAGAATTACAGTAGGACCACGGGGGGGAGTTGGTGCTATGAATCACAAAGGGGAGGCTGTAGAATTACAGTAGGACCATGGGGGGGAGTTGATGCTATGACTCATAAAGGGGAGGCTGTAGATTTACAGTAGGACCATGGGGGGGAGTTGGTGCTATGAATCATAAAGGGGAGGCTGTAGAATTACAGTAGGACCATGGGGGGGAGTTGGTGCTATGAATCATAAAGGGGAGGCTGTAGATTTACAGTAGGACCATGGGGGGGAGTTGATGCTATGAATCATAAAGGGGAGGCTGTAGAATTACAGTAGGACCACGGGGGGAGTTGATGCTATGAATCATAAAGGGGAGGCTGTAGAATTACAGTAGGACCACGGGGGGGAGTTGGTGCTATGAATCATAAAGGGGAGGCTGTAGAATTA
>NC_143024.1:80729482-80764482 GCF_057628025.1 Oncorhynchus mykiss
TCTGTATATTTGATAATTTAATTTAAAATACCATCAGCACCACAGGCCTTTTTGGGTTGGAGAGTGCATAGTTTTTCCCATAATTATTCTTCTGTAATTGGGGTATCCACAGGATTCTGATAGTCTTTGACTGCTGATTCAAGGATTTGTAATTTTTCTTGTATATATTTTTTTGTTCTGGGCTCTTTGTTATATTGCTGTAGAAGTTTGCAAAGTGATTTCTCCACATATCCACATTTTGGATAGCCAATTCCTCATGATGAGGTTTGCATAAGAATCCCAGAATCTATGGATTCCTCAATTACATCCAGGTGATTTCTAATATGCTGTTCCTTTTTTGTTCTTAGGGTGTGTTTGTATTGCTTCAGTGTTTCCCATTTTGAAGGCGTATATTTTTGTAGTCTGGTTCTCTGTGTTGTTGATTGGATATATTTCTCAATGACTTTCTTAGATTTTTGATATCATTATCAAACCATTTTTCATTTTCTGTTATTTCTGGTTTTCTCTTATGCTTCTTTAGATTAGCCAAGGTGTCAACGTTCTAGGTGAATGGATAAGGCGGACTCAGGTGCAGGACACAGGTATGAGTGAAAATCTGAGCTTTACTCAAAATAAGCAATGTTCCAACAAGGATAAACATAAATATCCAGACCACAAAATGAAACCACTTGACAACAACAATCACGCACAAAACGACAATCACGCTCTGGAAGCCAGAGGGTTAAATAAGGAACAATGATTATGGAATGGAAACCAGGTGTGTACAATGAAGGCAAAAATGAAATATGGATCGGTGGTGACTAGAAAGCCGGTGACGTCGACCGACAAACGCCGCCCGAACAAGGAGAGGGACCAACTTCCACGGAAGTCGTGACAGTACCCCCCTTGACACCCTGCTCTGGGATCTGCGGACCGCTTCTCTGTGTCATACATCTGGGACAGTGCGTCTGCCTTAACATTCTGGAAACCTGGTCTCTAGGACAGGGTGAAAACAAAACAGGGGAAAAACATGGCACACCTCGCCTGGCGAGGGTTCAGTCTCCTCGCCGCCCGGATGTACTCCATATTGCGGTGGTCAGTCCAAAAGAGGAAAGGGTGTCTAGCCCCCTCAAGCCAATGTCTCCACGCCTTCAGAGCCCCGACAACAGCCAACAGCTCCCGGTCCCCACATCATAGTTTCGCTCCGCCGGGCTGAGCTTCTTTGAAAAGAAAGCACATGGGCGGAGCTTTAGTGGCGTACCCGAGCGCTGAGACAGCACAGCCCCTATCCCAGCCTCGGACAGGTCCACCTCAACTATGAATGCCAAGGAGGGATCAGGATGAGCCAGCACGGGAGCCGAGGTAAACAGAGCCTTCAGGTGACTAAAAGCCCTGTCCGCCCCAGCTGACCACTGCAGTCGCACCGGTCCCCCCTTCAGCAGTGAGGTAATGGAAGCCGCTACCTGACCAAAACCCCGGATAAACCTCCGGTAATAGTTGGCAAACCCTAAGAACCACTGCACCTCCTTTACCGGGGTTGGAGTCGGCCAATTACTCACCACTGAAATGCGGTCATTCTCCATCTCCACCCCTGACGCCGAAAGGCGGTACCCTAGGAAGGAGAAGGACTGTTGGAAGGACAGACATTTCTCAGCCTTGACATACAGGTCATGCTCCAACAGTTGACCAAGCAACCTGCATACCAGGGCACATGCTCGGCGCGTGTAGCGGAGTATATTAGAGTGTCATCTATATACACCACTACACCCTGCCCGTGCAGGTCCCTGAAAATCTCATCTACAAAAGACGTACAGCATGACGAGGTACTCATAGTGCCCAGAAGTGGTGCTAAATGCCGTCTTCCACTCATCCCCCGCCCGGATACTCACCAGGTTGTATGTGCTCCTGAGGTCCAATTTTGTGAAGAAGCGTGCCCCGTGCAATGACTCTGTCACACTGGCTATGAGAGGTAGCGGGTAACTGTACTTTACCGTGATCTGATTTATACCTTTATAGTCAATACACGGACGGAAACCTACATCCTTCTTCTTCACAAAAAATTTACTTGAGGAGGCAGGTGAAGCCGAATTTGGTGATATATGTTTCCATAGCCGCCATCTCCTCCTGTGACAGAGGATACACTTGACTCCTGGGAAGTGCTGCGTCTACCAGGAGATTTATCGCACAATCCCCCCGTCGATGGGGTGGTAATTGAGTTGCCTTCTTTTTACAGAAGGGGAGTGCCAAATTGGCATATTCAGGGGGAATGTGCATGGTGGAGACCTGGTTTGGACTCTCCACAGTAGTTGCACCTAAGGAAACAACTACACACCTCCCTGAGCACTGACGGGACCATCCCTTGAGAGCCCTTTGTTGCCACGAAATAGTGGGGTCATGAGAGGCCAACCAGGGAAGGCCCAACACAACAGGAAACAGAGGAGAGTCGATCAGGAAGAGACTAATTCTCTCCTCATGACCCTCCTGCATTATCATACAGAGTAGAGCTGTGACCTCCCTAATTAGCCCGACCCCAAAGGACGACTATCTAAGGCATGTACAGGGAAGGGAACATCAACAGGAACAATACGGATCCCTAATCTAAGTGCAAAGGAATGGTCAATGAGTTCCCAGCTGCGCCTGAATCTACCAGCTCCTTATGCTGGGAACGCAGGGAAAACTCAGGAAATTCTATATACAATCACATGTGCGCAACAGGGAGCTCTGGGTGAGTTGGGTGCCTACTCACCTGGGATGATCCACCAGCGCTCCGCCTGCTACTTTGACTCCCTGGGGAACCACCCCAGCACCGACCAGCAGTGTGCCCTCTGTGGCCACAGGTGGTGCAGGGGATGGTCCCCCTTCCGGTCCCCGTCATAGCAGCACCTCCCAGCTCCATCGGCGTTGGATCGGAAGTGCTGGGGGATGGAACTGACGGACCCCATTCCGGACGTCCGCGGGAGGCCAACAGGTTATCCAGCCGGATGGGTAGGTCCACCAGCTGGTCAAGGTTAAGGGTAGTGTCCCTGCAGGCTAGCTCCCTACGAACGTCCTAGCGTATAAACTACACCTGTAGTAGTCGATCAGGGCCCGCTCATTCCATCCCGCGCCGGCAGCCAGAGTTCGAAAGTCCAGCCCAAAATCTTGTGCGCTCCTCATTCCCTGTCTGAGATGATACAAGTGTTCCCCCGCCGCGCGGTGAAATCCTCGTAATTGTCCAACGTCGGTCCTTCCCTTCCCCAGATGGCGTTGGCCCATTCCAGTGCTTTACCAGTCAGACAGGAGATGAGGGCGCTCACTCTCTCGTGTCCCAAAGGGGCTGGCTGAACGGTTGCCAGGTAGAGCTCCAGCTGGAGTAGAAACCCCTGGTACCCGGCAGCCGTTCTGTCATACGCCCCCGGGAGCAAGAGCCGAATCCCACTGGATCCTGGTGAAGGAGGGGTGGACATCGGTGTAGGTTGTTGTGGGAGCTTGAGGTATTTAATAGCAATAGCAAGGCTATGCTCACTGAGTCTGTGCATAGTCAAAGCTTTCCTTAAGTTTAGGTCAGTCACAGTAGTCAGGTATTCTGCCAATGTGTACTCTCTGTTTAGGGCCAAATAGCATTCTAGTTTGCTCTGTTTTTTTGTTAGTTCTTTCCAATATATTTTTGTTTTCTCATGACTTGGTTAGGTCTAATTGTGTTGCTGTCCTGGGGCTCTGTGGGGTCTGGTTGTTTTTGTGAACAGAGCCCCAGGGCCAGCTTGCTTAGGGGACTCTTCTCCAGGTTCATCTCTCTGTAGGTAATGGCTTAGTTATGGAAGGTTTGGGAATCACTTCCTTTTAGGTGGTTCTAGAATTTTTCTGGATTTTGATAATTAGCGGGTATCGGACTAATTCTACTCTGCATGCATTTTTTGGTGATTTACTTTGTTCACAAGGATATTTTTGCAGAATTCTGCATGCAGTCTCAATTTGGTGTTTGTCCCATTTTGTGAATTATTGGTTGGTGAGTTGACCCCAGACCTCAGTCTTTCGATCTCTGTCTCTCTCTCTCTCTCTCTCTCTCTCTAGCTCTCTGTCTCTCAATTCAATTTCAATGTAAGGGCTTTATTAGCATGGGAAACATTGGTTAACATTGCCAAAGCAAGTGAACTAGATAATAAACAAAAGTGAAATAAAAAATAAAAATGTACAGCAAACATTACACTCACAGAAGTTCCAAAATAATAAAGACATTACAAATGAAATGTTATGTGCAAAAGGGATATTGGTTATATTTTGAATGGTGTTTGTTCTTCAGTGGTTGACCTTTTCTTGTGGCAACAGGTCACAAATCTTGCTGCTGTGACGACACACTGTGGTAGTTCACCCATATGGGAGTTTATCAAAATTGGATTTGTTTTTTGAATTCTTTGTGTATCTGTGTAATCTGAGATAAATATGTGAATTTAATATGGTCATACATTTGGCACGAGGTTAGGAAGTGTAGCTCCGTTTTTTTTCTCTCTCTCTCTCTCTCTCTCTCTCTCTCTCTATCTCTCTCTGTCTTTCTCTCTCTCTCTCTCTCTCTCTCTTTCTCTCTCTCTCTCAATTCAATTCAAGGGGCTTTACTCTCTCTCTCTCGCTCTCCCTTTATCAAACTCTCTTACTCTATATTGATTTATGTATACAGAGGATTTGTCTGTGTAATGTGTTTATTTATCCATCTCTCTCCTTCTCTCTCTATCACTCTATCCTTCTCTCTCTAGCTCCACATAGCGTGTGCTAGTGGCTACAGAGAGGTGGTGTCCGTGCTGCTGGAGCACGGGGTGGACCCTCAGCCCTCCGACAACAGCTATTGGACACCTCTCCACCTGGCTGCCAAATATGGACAGGTACTGACTGTCATGTCACTGTACATTCACCTATCCACTCCTGTCAGATCCATGGAGGTGAACAAGAATTTGATTAGTGAATTAACACTTTTCTAAAATGTTCTTCAGCCTTAATCTTGTATGGGAAGGTAGAATGTTTAACAATTGGCTGGGAATCAATCATTTTTAATGAATAGTTTATAAATCAGTATTTGGTGGCTAGTTTATAGACGGCTATTGTCTGGCAAGTTTATAGACTACTATTGTCTGGCTAGTTTATAGACTGCTATTGTCTGGCTAGTTTATAGACTGCTATTGTCTGGCTAGTTTATAGACTGCTATTGTCTGGCTAGTTTATAGACTGCTATTGTCTGGCTAGTTTATAGACTGCTATTGTCTGGCTAGTTTATAGACCGCTATTGTCTGGCTAGTTTATAGACTGCTATTGTCTGGCTAGTTTAGAGACCGCTATTGTCTGGCTAGTTTATAGACCGCTATTGTCTGGCTAGTTTATAGACCGCTATTGTCTGGCTAGTTTATAGACCGCTATTGTCTGGCTAGTTTATAGACCGCTATTGTCTGGCTAGTTTATAGACTGCTAATGTCTGGCTAGTTAATAGACTGCTATTAAGTACATGGTGACAGAGACTTCCTTTGCTGTGCTAAGTCTCCTCAGCACTACACTCTTGATTACAGTCCCTACCCACTTCACTGGAGGCTGGGTCTGGCACTGCATACAAACTAAACACGATAATGAACCTGCTCAGCGTTATCATCAACAGGCACATTCAGAGAGCAGGTGACAGCCTCATCCCACCGTCTCTGAAACACTTTTTACAAGTATGTTTATAGGTTAAATAAAATAGTTATGGAATTAGGCTAGGTTAACGAATTACAAACAAAATATGTAGCCTACAATTAGGTTGCATTCATCTCTTGATTCCACTACTGCTGTCTATTAGTAATTGTATGGAGGTCAGTAATGTGGTGTTCAGTTGTTTATGGGTCACTACTGTTGCAAGTTGCTTCTTGCTTCAGTCACAGCAACGTTAGCTCATACAATCATGCAGTAAACTCAGCGATCCCTGTAACCATAGAACTGGTATTTCACTGACACACATAACAGGCTAATATATCACTATCCTGCGTAAACAACTCTCCCTCTAAGCCCATTGATGGTAGCCTATTACTGTAGTTAATTAGGCTTATTTCTCATTCGCTAGCTCTCACGTCTCCCTGACCTTTCCCTGAACCTTATCTGACCTTTGATGCCAGACAGGTGGTCATTACAGTGGTGGGGGTGTATGTATAAAGTTTGGAGTGGAGTATGTGGATTCGTGCCTTTTGGACTGGCTGTGGAGGTATATACATCATGCAGAGAGGAACCCATCCTTTACACATCATCATGCAGAGAGGAACCCATCCTTTACACATCATAATCATCATGCAGAGAGGAACCCATCCTTTACACATCATCATGCAGAGAGGAACCCATCCTTTACACATCATAATCATCATGCAGAGAGGAACCCATCCTTTACACATCATCATGCAGAGAGGAACCCATCCTTTACACATCATCATGCAGAGAGGAACCCATCCTTTACACATCATCATGCAGAGAGGAACCCATCCTTTACACATCATCATGCAGAGAGGAACCCATACTTTACACATCATCATCATGCAGAGAGGAACCCATCCTTTACACATCATCATCATGCAGAGAGGGACCCATCCTTTGCACGTCATGCAGAGAGAAACCCATCCTTTACACATCATCATTATGCAGAGAGTAACACATCCTTTACACATCATCATCATGCAGAGAGGAACACATCCTTTACACATCATCATCATGCAGAGAGAAACCAATCCTTTACACATCATCATCATGCAGAGAGGAACACATCCTTTACACCTCATCATCATGCAGAGAGGAACCTATCCTTTACATATCATCATGAAGAGAGGAACCCATCCTTTACACATCATCATGCAGAGAGGAACCCAGAATTTACACATCATCATCATGCAGAGAGGAACCCATCCTTTACACATCATCATCATGCAGAGACGGACCCATCCTTTGCATATCATGCAGAGAGAAACTCATCCTATATACATCATCATCATCATGCAGAGAAGGACCCATCTTTGACACATCATCATCATGCAGAGAGGCACCCATCTTTTACACATCATCATCATGCAGAGAGGAACCCATCCTTTACACATCATCATCATGCAGAGAGGAATCCATTCTTTACACATCATCATCATCATGCAGAGAGGAACCCATCCTTTACACATCATCATCATGCAGAGAGGAATCCATTCTTTACACATCATAATCATCATGCAGAGAGGAACCCATCCTTTACACATCATCATCATCATTCAGAGAGGAACCCATCCTTTACACATCATAATCATCATGCAGAGAGGGACCCATCCTTTACACATCATAATCATCATGCAGAGAGGAACCCATCCTTTACACATCATAATCATCATGCAGAGAGGAACCCATCCTTTACACATCATCATGCAGAGAGGAACCCATCCTTTACACATCATCATGCAGAGAGGAACCCATATTTTACACATCATCATCATGCAGAGAGGAACCCATCCTTTACACATCATCATGCAGAGAGGGACCCATCCTTTGCACATCATGCAGAGAGGGACCCATCCTTTACACATCATAATCATCATGCAGAGAGGAACCCATCCTTTACACATCATAATCATCATGCAGAGAAGGACCCATCTTTGACACCTCATCATTGCAGAGAGACACCCATCTTTTACACATCATCATCATGCAGAGAGGAACCCATCCTTTACACATCATCATCATGCAGAGAGGAATCCATTCTTTACACATCATCATCATCATGCAGAGAGGAACCCATCCTTTACACATCATAATCATCATGCAGAGAGGAACCCATCCTTTACACATCATCCCGCAGAGAGGAACCCATCCTTTACACATCATCATCATCATGCAGAGAGGAACCCATCCTTTACACATCATCATGCAGAGAGGAACCCATCCTTTACACATCATCATCATCATGCAGAGAGAAACCCATCCTTTACACATCATCATCATCTTGCAGAGAGGAACCCATCTTTTACATATCATCATCATCATGCAGAGAGAAACCAATCCTTTACACATCATCATGCAGAGAGGAACCCATCCTTTACAAATCATAATCATCATGTAGAGAGGAACCTATCCTTTACACATCATCACGCAGAGAGGAACCCTTTACACATCATCATCATCATGCAGAGAGGAACCCATCCTTTACACATCATCACGCAGAGAGGAACCCATCCTTTACACATCATCATGCAGAGAGGAACCCATCCTTTACACATCATCATGCAGAGAGGACCCATCCTTTACACCTCATCATCATTCAGAGAGGAACTCATCCTTTACACATCATCATGCAGAGAGGAACCCATCCTTTACACATCATCATGCAGAGAGGAATCCATTCTTTACACATCATCATCATCATGCAGAGAGGAACCCATCCTTTACACATCATAATCATCATGCAGAGAGGAACCCATCCTTTACACCTCATCATCATGCAGAGAGGAACCTATCCTTTACATATCATCATGAAGAGAGGAACCCATCCTTTACACATCATCATGCAGAGAGGAACCCATAATTTACACATCATCATCATGCAGAGAGGAACCCATCCTTTACACATCATCATCATGCAGAGAGGGACCCATCCTTTGCATATCATGCAGAGAGAAACCCATCCTATATACATCATCATCATCATGCAGAGAAGGACCCATCTTTTACACATCATCATCATGCAGAGAGGAACCCATCCTTTACACATCATCATCATGCAGAGAGGAATCCATTCTTTACACATCATCATCATCATGCAGAGAGGAACCCATCCTTTACACATCATAATCATCATGCAGAGAGGAACCCATCCTTTACACATCATCACGCAGAGAGGAACCCATCCTTTACACATCATCATCATCATGCAGAGAGGAACCCATCCTTTACACATCATCATGCAGAGAGTAACCCATCCTTTACACATCATCATGCAGAGAGGAACCCATCCTTTACACATCATCATCATCATGCAGAGAGAAACCCATTCTTTACACATCATCATCATCATGCAGAGAGGAACCCATCTTTTACACATCATCATCATCATGCAGAGAGAAACCCATCCTTTACACATCATCATGCAGAGAGGAACCCATCCTTTACACATCATAATCATCATGCAGAGAGGAACCCATCCTTTACACATCATCACGCAGAGAGGAACCCTTTACACATCATCATCATCATGCAGAGAGGAACCCATCCTTTACACATCATCACGCAGAGAGGAACCCATCCTTTACACATCATCATGCAGAGAGGAACCCATCCTTTACACATCATCATGCAGAGAGGACCCATCCTTTACACCTCATCATCATTCAGAGAGGAACCCATCCTTTACACATAATCATGCAGAGAGGACCCATCCTTTACACATCATCATCATTCAGAGAGGACCCATCCTTTACATCCCATCATCATGCAGAGAGGAACTCATCCTTTACACATCATCATGCAGAGAGGAACCCATCCTTTACACATCATCATGCAGAGAGGAACCCATCCTTTACACATCATCATCATCATGCAGAGAGAAACCCATCCTTTACACATCATCATCATCATGCAGAGAGGAACCCATCTTTTACACATCATCATCATCATGCAGAGAGAAACCCATCCTTTACACATCATCATGCAGAGAGGAACCCATCCTTTACACATCATAATCATCATGCAGAGAGGAACCCATCCTTTACACATCATCACGCAGAGAGGAACCCTTTACACATCATCATCATCATGCAGAGAGGAACCCATCCTTTACACATCATCACGCAGAGAGGAACCCATCCTTTACACATCATCATGCAGAGAGGAACCCATCCTTTACACATCATCATGCAGAGAGGACCCATCCTTTACACATCATCATCATCATGCAGAGAGGAACCCATCTTTTACACATCATCATCATCATGCAGAGAGGAACCCATCCTTTACACATCATCATGCAGAGAGGAACCCATCCTTTACACATCATCATCATCATGCAGAGAGAAACCCATTCTTTACACATCATCATCATCATGCAGAGAGGAACCCATCTTTTACACATCATCATCATCATGCAGAGAGAAACCCATCCTTTACACATCATCATGCAGAGAGGAACCCATCCTTTACACATCATAATCATCATGCAGAGAGGAACCCATCCTTTACACATCATCACGCAGAGAGGAACCCTTTACACATCATCATCATCATGCAGAGAGGAACCCATCCTTTACACATCATCACGCAGAGAGGAACCCATCCTTTACACATCATCATGCAGAGAGGAACCCATCCTTTACACATCATCATGCAGAGAGGACCCATCCTTTACACCTCATCATCATTCAGAGAGGAACCCATCCTTTACACATAATCATGCAGAGAGGACCCATCCTTTACACATCATCATCATTCAGAGAGGACCCATCCTTTACATCCCATCATCATGCAGAGAGGAACTCATCCTTTACACATCATCATGCAGAGAGGAACCCATCCTTTACACATCATCATGCAGAGAGGAACCCATCCTTTACACATCATCATCATCATGCAGAGAGAAACCCATCCTTTACACATCATCATCATCATGCAGAGAGGAACCCATCTTTTACACATCATCATCATCATGCAGAGAGAAACCCATCCTTTACACATCATCATGCAGAGAGGAACCCATCCTTTACACATCATAATCATCATGCAGAGAGGAACCCATCCTTTACACATCATCACGCAGAGAGGAACCCTTTACACATCATCATCATCATGCAGAGAGGAACCCATCCTTTACACATCATCACGCAGAGAGGAACCCATCCTTTACACATCATCATGCAGAGAGGAACCCATCCTTTACACATCATCATGCAGAGAGGACCCATCCTTTACACATCATCATCATCATGCAGAGAGGAACCCATCTTTTACACATCATCATCATCATGCAGAGAGGAACCCATCCTTTACACATCATCATGCAGAGAGGAACCCATCCTTTACACATCATCATCATCATGCAGAGAGAAACCCATTCTTTACACATCATCATCATCATGCAGAGAGGAACCCATCTTTTACACATCATCATCATCATGCAGAGAGAAACCCATCCTTTACACATCATCATGCAGAGAGGAACCCATCCTTTACACATCATAATCATCATGCAGAGAGGAACCCATCCTTTACACATCATCACGCAGAGAGGAACCCTTTACACATCATCATCATCATGCAGAGAGGAACCCATCCTTTACACATCATCATGCAGAGAGGAACCCATCCTTTACACATCATCATGCAGAGAGGAACCCATCCTTTACACATCATCATGCAGAGAGGACCCATCCTTTACACCTCATCATCATTCAGAGAGGAACCCATCCTTTACACATAATCATGCAGAGAGGACCCATCCTTTACACATCATCATCATTCAGAGAGGACCCATCCTTTACATCCCATCATCATGCAGAGAGGAACTCATCCTTTACACATCATCATGCAGAGAGGAACCCATCCTTTACACATCATCATGCAGAGAGGAACCCATCCTTTACACATCATCATCATCATGCAGAGAGAAACCCATCCTTTACACATCATCATCATCATGCAGAGAGGAACCCATCTTTTACACATCATCATCATCATGCAGAGAGAAACCCATCCTTTACACATCATCATGCAGAGAGGAACCCATCCTTTACACATCATAATCATCATGCAGAGAGGAACCCATCCTTTACACATCATCACGCAGAGAGGAACCCTTTACACATCATCATCATCATGCAGAGAGGAACCCATCCTTTACACATCATCACGCAGAGAGGAACCCATCCTTTACACATCATCATGCAGAGAGGAACCCATCCTTTACACATCATCATGCAGAGAGGACCCATCCTTTACACATCATCATCATCATGCAGAGAGGAACCCATCTTTTACACATCATCATCATCATGCAGAGAGGAACCCATCTTTTACACATCATCATCATCATGCAGAGAGGAACCCATCTTTTACACATCATCATCATCATGCAGAGAGAAACCCATCCTTTACACATTTTTTTTTATTTTTTATTTTACCTTTATTTAACCAGGTAGGCAAGTTGAGAACAAGTTCTCATTTACAATTGCGACCTGGCCAAGATAAAGCAAAGCAGTTCGACAGATACAACAACACAGAGTTACACATGGAGTAAAACAAACATACAGTCAATAATAAAGTATAAACAAGTCTATATACAATGTGAGCAAATGAGGTGAGAAGGGAGGTAAAGGCAAAAAAGGCCTTAGTGGCAAGGTAAATACAATATAGCAAGTAAAACACTGGAATGGTAGTTTTGCAATGGAAGAATGTGCAAAGTAGAAATAAAAATAATGGGGTGCAAAGGAGCAAAATAAATAAATAAATTAAATACAGTTGGGAAAGAGGTAGTTGATAGGGCTAAATTATAGGTGGGCTATGTACAGGTGCAGTAATCTGTGAGCTGCTCTGACAGTTGGTGCTTAAAGCTAGTGAGGGAGATAAGTGTTTCCAGTTTCAGAGATTTTTGTAGTTCGTTCCAGTCATTGGCAGCAGAGAACTGGAAAGAGAGGCGGCCAAAGAAATAATTGGTTTTGGGGGTGACTAGAGAGATATACCTGCTGGAGCGTGTGCTACAGGTGGGAGATGCTATGGTGACCAGCGAGCTGAGATAAGGGGGGACTTTACCTAGCAGGGTCTTGTAGATGACATGGAGCCAGTGGGTTTGGCGACGAGTATGAAGCGAGGGCCAGCCAACGAGAGCGTACAGGTCGCAATGGTGGGTAGTATATGGGGCTTTGGTGACAAAACGGATTGCACTGTGATAGACTGCATCATCATGCAGAGAGGAACCCATCCTTTACATATCATAATCATCATGCAGAGAGGAACCCATCCTTTACACATCATCACGCAGAGAGGAACCCTTTACACATCATCATCATCATGCAGAGAGGAACCCATCCTTTACACATCATCACGCAGAGAGGAACCCATCCTTTACACATCATCATGCAGAGAGGAACCCATCCTTTACACATCATCATGCAGAGAGGACCCATCCTTTACACCTCATCATCATTCAGAGAGGAACCCATCCTTTACACATCATCATGCAGAGAGGAACCCATCCTTTACACATCATCATCATGCAGAGAGGACCCATCCTTTACACATCATCATCATGCAGAGAGGACCCATCCTTTACACCTTATCATCATGCAGAGAGGACCCATCCTTTACACCTCATCATCATGCAGAGAGGACCCATCCTTTACACCTCATCATCATTCAGAGAGGAACCCATCCTTTACACCTCATCATCATGCAGAGAGGACCCATCCCTTACACCTCATCATCATGCAGAGAGGAACCCGTCCTTTACACATCATGCAGAGAGGAACCAATCATTTACACATCATCATCATTCAGAGAGGACCCATCCTTTACACCTCATCATCATGCAGAGAGGAACCCGTCCTTTACACCTCATCATCATGCAGAGTGGATATAGTATCCGCTACATATCAGACAACTGTTTTGTAGATATGGATATAGTATCAGCTACATATCAGACAACTGTTTTGTAGATATTCATATGGTATCAGCTACATATCAGACAACTGTTTTGTAGATATGGATATAGTATCAGCTCCATATCAGACATCTGTTTTGTAGATATTCATATGGTATCAGCTACATATCAGACAACTGTTTTGTAGATATGGATATGGTATCAGCTACATATCAGACAACTGTTTTGTAGATATGGATATGGTATCAGCAACATATCAGACAACTGTTTTGTAGGTATGGATATGGTATTTTCTGTGTAATAATGAAGGTGTGTGTCTATGTCTGTCCGTCTCTCCTTGCAGACAAGCATCGTTAGCCAGCTACTGAAGCACAGAGCAGATCCAACTCTCCTAAACTGCAACCAAGACAAGCCCTCAGGTATAATACAGTGACACACACGCACACACACACACACACACACACACACACACACACACACACACACACACACACACACACACACACACACACATACATACGCTAGGCAGGTTGTAATGAAGCAAATAGATGGCTTTCGATTGGTCCAGCTGAGTTATCTACATAGCCTACTGTTCCAGTGGTCACTCAGATAACCCACTAGAGTCGAATGACGCACCGGTGCGTATATCTAAGTTACATAACAAAAAAGTCTGAAAAATCTGTCAGTTTAAACTAGAAACCTGTTTTATTGCATTGAATGCGTCTCAGTCCGCCAGGGTTGCACTTCCTCATCTGTGGTGAAAGTTCACAGAGTGGTGTTTGTCAAATGAGTTTTCATGACCGCAACATAAGTGTATGTAAACAAAAATCAACTATACTGTACATACACTTAGGTTGGAGTCATTAAAACTCGTTTTTCAACCACTCCACAAATTTCTTGTTAACAAACTATAGTTTTGGTAAGTCGGTTAGGACATTTACTTTGTGCCTGACACAAGTCATTTCTCCATCAATTGATTACAGATTATTTCACATTTAATTCACTGTATCACAATTCTAGTAGGTCAAAAGTGTACATACACTAAATTGATTGTGCCTTTAAACAGCTTGGAAAATTCCAGAAAATGATGTCATGGCTTTACAAGCTTCTGATAGGCTAATTGACATAATTTGAGTCAATTGGAGGTGTACCTGTGTATTTATTTCAACTTACCTTCAAACTCAGTGCCTCTTTGCTTGACATCATTGGAAAATCAAAATAAATCAGCCAACCTCAGAAAGAAATTGTAGACGGGTACTAAAGTATTTATATTCACAGTAAAACGAGTCCTATATCGACATAACCTGAAAGGCAGCTCAGTAAGGAAGAAGCCACTGCTCCAAAACTGCCATAAAAAAGACAGACTACGGTTTGCACATGGGGACAATGATCGTACTTTTTGGAGAAATGTCCTCTGGTCTGATGAAACAAAAGTAGAACTGTTTTGCCATAATGACCATCGTTATGTTTGGAGGAAAAAGGCGGATGCTTGCAAGCCGAAGACACCATCCCAACCGTGAAGCACGAGGTGGCAGCATCATGTTGTGTGGATGCTTTGCTGCAGGAGGGACTGGTGCAATTCACAAAATAGATGGCATCATGAGGTCAGAAAACTATCTGGACATTTTGAAGCAACATCTCAAGACATCAGTCAGGAAGTTACAGCTTGGTCGTAAATTGGTCTTCCAAATGGACAGTGACCCCAAGCATACTTCCAAGGTTGTGGCAAAATGGCTTAAGGACAACAAAGTCAAGGTATTGGAGTGGCCATCACAAAGCCCTGACCTCAGTCCTATAGAACATTTATGGTCAGAACTGAAAAAGTGTGTGCGAGCAAGGAGACCTACAAACCTGACTCAGTTACAGCAGCTCTGTCAGGAGGAATGGGCCAAAATTCACCCAACTTATTGTGGGAAGCTTGTGGAAGACTACCCGAAACGTCTGACTGTCACGCTCGTCGAAATGAGTGGACCAAGGTGCAGCGTGGTAGGCGTACATTTTCCTTTATTAAATGAACACCGAACAAAAACAACAAAATACCAAACGAAACGTGAAGCTAAATAATAGTGCGAACAGGCAACTATCCATAGTCAAGATCCCACAAAGCACAATGGGAAATGGCTACCTAAATATGATCCCCAATCAGAGACAACGATAAACAGCTGCCTCTGATTGGGAACCATACTAGTCCAACAGAGAAATATAATTAACCTAGATAACCCACCCTTAAATCACACCCTGACCTAACCAACATAGAGATTAAAAGCTCTCTATGGTCAGGGCGTGACAGTACCCCCCCCCCCCCCCCCCCCCCTAACGTCAAGGGGGAGGCTCCGGTGCGGGGCGAAGTACCCACTCCGCTCGTGGACACTTCATCGGAGGAACTGGACCGTGCCGCGTTGCCGGAGGAACCGGACCGTAGATCGTCGCCAGAGGAACCGGAACGTAGATCGTCGCCGGGGACTCCGGACCGTAGATCGTCTCCAGGGACTCGGGACCGTGGTTCATCAACCTGAGGCTCCGGACTGGGAACCCTCGCAGGAGGCTCTGGACTGGGAAACCTCGCAGGAGGCCACGGACTGGGAAGCCCCGCTAGAGGCTCTGGACCGCAGACCGTCTCAGGAGGTTCCGGACCGCGGACCTTCTCAGGACTGTGGACCGTCGTTGGAGGTTCCTCAGGGCGAGTGCGGGGAGGAGTCACAGGACGTACTGGACTGTGGAGGCGCACTTGAGGCCTGATGCGTGGGACTGGTACAGGTGGCCCCGGGCTGATGACACGCACCTCAGGGTGAGTGCGGGGAAGAGGCACAGGACGTACTGGACTGTGGTGGCGCACTGGAGACACGGTAATTATGGCCGGTGCAGGATATACTGGGCCGTGGAGGCGCACCGGAGGTCCGGAACGTGGAGCTGGCACAACGCTTCCTGGCTGGTGTCAGTTGCGGGGCGCTGGCACATGACGCACTGGCGACACAGTGCATAGAGCCGGCACAGGATATCCTGGACCGAGGAGGCGTACTGGAGACCAGGAGCGCTGAGGCGGCACAACCCGTCCTGGCTGGATGCTCACTTTCGCACGGCAAGTGTGAAGAGCTGGCACCAAGCGCACCGGGCTGTGAATGCACACTGCAGAGACAGTGCGTTTCACCGCATAACATGGTGCCTAAATGGTCACATGCTCCTTAAAGCGAGTGTGGGGAGTTGGCTCTGGTCTGGAACCTGCCTCCGCCAACCACCCCTAGTGCCCCTCGTGCTTGCGTGTGCCTCTCGTGCTTGCGTCTTGGTTGCGAACCCCGGAGTTGTCGTTGACCCTCCTTCGCTGCCTCCGTCTGCTTCCCCAGCAGGCTTTCATATCTCCCCAATACTTCCTCCCAAGTCCAGGCTATTCTCTCCTCAACCTCCTCTATAGACAAGGATGCCATCTCCTCCCGAGCACGCTGCTTGGGCCTTTGATGGTGGGATCTTCTGTCACGCTCGTCGAAATGAGTGGACCCACCCCTAAATCACACCCCGACCTATCCAACATAGAGAATAAAAGCTCTCTATGGTCAGGGCGTGACATTGACCCAAGTGAAACTATTTAAAGGCAATGCTACCAAATGCTAATTGAGTGTATGTAAACTTCTGACCCACTGGGAATGTGATGAAGGAAATAAAAGCTGAAATAAATCATTCTCCTGTCACGTTCTGACCTTTATTTCCTTTGTTTTGTCATTATTTAGTATGGTCAGGGCGTGAGTTGGGGTGGGCAGTCTATGTTTATTTTTCTATGATTTGGGTATTTCTATGTTTCGGCCTAGTATGGTTCTCAATCAGAGGCAGGTGTCATTAGTCGTCTCTGATTGAGAATCATACTTAGGTAGCCTGGGTTTCACTGTGTGTTTGTAGGTGATTGTTCCTGTCTCTGTGTTTGCACCAGATAGGGCTGTTTTGGTTTTGCACATTTCTTGTTTTTGTTAGTCTATTCATGTATAGTTTCTTGATGAAAGAACCATGAATAATAACCACGCTGCGTTTTGGTCCGCCTCTCCTTCACCTCAAGCAAACCGTTACATCTCCCTACTATTATTCTGACATTTCACATTCTTAAAATAAAGTGGTGATCCTAACTGACCTAAAACAGGGAATTTTTACTAGGATTAAATGTCAGGAATTGTGAAAAACTGAGTTTAAATGTATTTGGCTAAGGTGTATGTAAACTTCCGACTTTAACTGTATCTTGTAGATTTAGAACAGACACTTCAAAACGTTGTTTCTTATGACTTATTTTTTAGACTGTCCTATTTGCCATGTATGAATGTGTTATTCTGTGCGTTTCTATGGGCTTTAGTTGTAATGGCCAAAATCAATATTTTCTATTACTTATTTTTATTCAACTTTTTTTACACCTACAGGGGTAATCAGATGTGATAAATAATCCATAGTATGACCATCTTAAAACAATTCCATATGATATGGTGTGTGTGTGTGTCCGTGTGTGTCCATGTCCATCCCCATTAACCAAACATAAAATTAACACTCCACTCTCTGCCAGATCGTATATTTGGACACACAAACACATACACACAGAGACAGACACACACATGCACATATACACTGAGAGAACAGATCATCGGCGCTGATTTGATTAATTCCATAGTGGGTATGAAGCTAGAAAACCATTACTCAAGTACATTATCTTTCATTTATTTATAGAAGCACTAACATGATTCCTTCTCATTTCATGTGCATGTGTGTGTCTGTATGCATCATTGTGCGCGTGTGTGTATGCATGATGGTGTGTGTGTGTGTACGCATGATTGTGTGTGTGTGTATGCATTGTGTGTGTGTATGATTGTTTGTACAGTTTGTGTGCGCCCGCGTGTTTGTGTGTGTGCATGCATGTCTGCGTATGCGTGTGTGTGAGGAGTGAAAGCTCCTTGTTGCTGTTTGCGGTAACACACAGGATCTATGGGCTTCTGTTTCATCTGTCTGCAGCGAAGTATCTGTTGTCAGACACTCTCATGCTGTTAGGGATGCTAACCTGTCTATTCCCCTGGGCTCCATGCCTCAACAGCACAGGCATGAAATCCCCAGGGGAAAATAGACTTTGTTTCCTTTGGCTGGACAGCATACAGAGTTACTAGTTAATAACCATATGCAATGCAACAAATGCCACATCAATGCTGAAGTGCACCGCCTTTGAAACCCCCAGAGAATAACAAGTAGAACTTTGTTATTGTAGTGCATAATGTAGAGACTGTCTAAAGCGTTGAATGTCAGTATACCCCAGATGTGGATGCAGAGGGAAAGGAGGAGAGAGACTCGTGCTCTCCATGTCAACCCCTCCATCATAGTGGGAGATAGGCCTATTGCAGCATATTGCACTCCTCATCCAATAGCGGAATCAGAAACCTTCTCTAGCAGTAATTAATAGTCCGTTCTAACATGTAGGTTTAACTCAGGGATAGATGTGACACCACAGGGAGACATAATCTTGCCGTTTTCGCTTAGACTCCTCCCGATGTGTGCGTGCAAGACAGAGAGAGACAGAGAGAGAGAAGTGTTGTCACTGTATGAAAGAAAAGAGGATAAACTGTATCCCTCCCCTGTGGCCTTTTAGACCTCATTACAGATGGAGGGGATCTTAACTCCCCCTATCTCTGAAGCTCAGATGGAGGGGATCTTAACTCCCCCTATCTCTGAAGCTCAGATGGATCGATCCTCAGTGGGTTCACACTCTGTCTCAGCACTGGCACATCTATATGGATGGGTTTGGATGAGGCCCTTGGTGAATTAGCCTAGAATGATTTAAATCTCAACGCATCCCTTTGAATAGTATTGTCTATCATTAATGTTCAGAGAATTGATCTTGGAGAACATTTTATGTGTTTCAATAATTGGCTGGTGTTCGACATCAATGTCTATGCAACATTCTATATATTTGCAGCTAGATAGAGGCTAATTTCAAGCGCTCTAGCATTGAAAGTACTGAAAGTACCCATCAGTGACTACAACATCTCCTGACCACTATACTGTAGTTAAACAATAAGGTCAGAGGGCGTGTGGTATATTGGCTATATCCCACAAATGCTTGAGGTGCCTTATTGCTACCAACATAAATAAAACAGTAAACAATTATTTTTGCGTCATATTGTCTGATATACACACGGCTAAAATGCTGTTTCAGCCAATCAGCATCCAGGACTTAAACTACCTGATTTATAATGCTTAGTAATACATTTGTAACAGTCTGACAGACAGTCTTTCTCATTGTTAACCCTTAGTGGTTATTCTCTTAACCTGCTGTGTTCCCTGTCCTGGTTCCAGGCATAGCAGCATCCGACCCCATCATGAACATGCTGCTGAGAGCAGAGGAATGCTGGGTAGAGAGACTGAAGGACCCCTCTGTCCCACCGGCCCCTACAGACAAACGCTACGATGGAGGAGAACACGACCACCCCATCCCCGTCAAGAACCTGTGAGTTTGATGATCAATTCATCAGACTATCAAATTACCTTACTTATCTATATTATGCACACATTATAGTATTATTTTTCTTCTACTTTTTACCCCTTTTTCTCCCCAATTTCATGGTATCCAATTGGTAGTTATAGTCTTGTCTCATTGCTGCAACTCCTGTACGGACTTGGGAGAGGCGAAGGTCGAGAGCCGTGCATCCTCCGAAACACAACCCAACCAAGCCGCAATGCTTCTTGACACTATGCCCACCTAACCCGTAAGCCAGCCGCACCAATGTGTCGGAGGAAACGCCGTACACCTGGTGACCGTGTCAGCGTGCATGCGCCCGGCCGGTCACAGGAGTTGCTAGAGTGCAATGGGACAAGAACATCCCTGTCTGGCCAAGCCCTCCCTTAACCCGGACGAAGCTGGGCCAATTGTGCGCCGCCCCATGGTCTCCCCGTCATGGCCGTCTGCGACAGAGCCTGGACTCGAACCAGGATCTCTAGTGGCACAGCTAGCAACTGCAATGCAGTGCCTAAGGCCATACAATATAGTTAAAGATGTTTCGGTATCAGTATTCAAAAGCAAATGATTCCCTTAGTAATAATTGTACCTCCTGCCCAACCTTGTAGGACCCCCCTGTCCATGCCCCTCTCTAAGAGGGACAGTCTGTTGGAGAAGTGTGCCATGTTCAGGGAGTTGGGAGGGGGGCTGAGCAGATATACTTCACAGGACAACGGTCTAGATGCACCCACAGGACCCTGCAAACTGGAGCAGGCAAGTACACTCAACATCTGCACTACAACGAAGTGTACACTCAATATGTTCACCTCTGCTATACACTTCACATCTCTATTGCAGAAAAGTTTACACTTACTGTATGGGAAACCAAGTCCATGTGTGGTTGCTATGGTAACCTGTGTGGTGTGGTGTTGCAGGTGAAGCTGATGCCTCCGGCGCCTAATGATGACCTGGCGTCTCTCAGTGAGCTCACAGACAGCAGCCTGCTCTACGAGATGCAGAAACGCTTTGGCAACGACCAGATATATGTAGGTAGAACACACACACACGCAAACACACACACACGGACACACACATGGACACACTTACATACCATTGGAGTGATCCATTGATCGTGAGATGCCAGCTTGCACACTGGGCAGTCTTTCCCCTGACTGTCCCCAGATCCAGAGTTGAGGAGGGAAACCAGCACCCTTCACCCCTCCACCTCTCCACCTCTCCACTCCTCCACCCCTCCACACCTCCACTCCTCAACCTCTCCAATCTCCACCCCTCTACCCCTCCTCCTCTCCACTCCTCCACCTCTCCACCTCTCCACCCCTCCACCTCTCCACTCCTCCACCCCTCCACACCTCCACTCCTCAACCCCTCCACCCCTCCACCTCTCCACTCTCCACCCCTCTACCCCTCCACCCGTCCAACTTTCCATCACTCCACCTCTCCTCTCCTCCACCTCTCCACCTCTCCACTCCTCCACCCCTCCTCCTCTCCACTCCTCCACCCCTCCACCTCTCCACTCCTCCACCTCTCCACTCCTCCACCTCTCCTCCTCTCCACTCCTCCACCACTCTACCCCTCCTCCTCTCCACTCCTCAACCCCTCCACTCCTCCACCCCTCCACCTCTCCACTCTCCACCCCTCTACCCCTCCACCCGTCCAACTTTCCACCACTCCACCTCTCCACTCCTCCACCTCTCCACTCCTCCACCTCTCCACCCCTCCACCTCTCCACTCCTCCACTCCTCCACCCCTCCTCCTCTCCACTCAACCACCTCTCCACCCCTCCACCTTTCCTCTCCTCCACCTCTCCACTCCTCAACCCATCCACTCCTCCACCCCTCCACCTCTCCACTCTCCACCCCTCTGCCCCTCCTCCTCTCCACTCCTCCACCTCTCCACCTCTCCACCCCTCCACCTCTCCACTCCTCCACCCCTCCACACCTCCACTCCTCAACCCCTCCACCCCTCCACCTCTCCACTCTCCACCCCTCTACCCCTCCACCCGTCCAACTTTCCACCACTCCACCTCTCCTCTCCTCCACCTCTCCACTCCTCCACCTCTCCACTCCTCCACCCCTCCTCCTCTCCACTCCTCCACCTCTCCACCTCTCCACACCTCCACTCATCAACCCCTCCACCCCTCCACCTCTCCACTCCTCCACCTCTCCACTCCTCCATCCCTCCTCCTCTCCACTCCTCCACCTCTCCACCCCTCCACCTTTCCTCTCCTCCACCTCTCCACTCCTCAACCCCTCCACTCCTCCACCCCTCCACCTCTCCACTCTCCACCCCTCTACCCCTCCTCCTCTCCACTCCTCCACCTCTCCACCCCTCCACCTCTCCACTCCTCCACCCCTCCACACCTCCACTCCTCAACCCCTCAACCCCTCCACCCCTCCACCCGTCCAACTTTCCACCACTCCACCTCTCCTCTCCTCCACCTCTCCACTCCTCCACCTCTCCACTCCTCCACCTCTCCACTCCTCCACCCCTCCTCCTCTCCACTCCTCCACCCCTCCACACCACTCCTCAACTCCTCCACTTCTCCACCCCTCCACCACTCCACTCTCCACCCCTCTACCCCTCCTCCTCTCTACTCCTCCACCTCTCCACCCCTCCACCTCTCCACTCCTCCACCCCTCCACACCTCCACTCCTCAACCCCTCCACCCCTCCACCTCTCCACTCTCCACCCCTCTACCCCTTCACCCATCCAACTTTCCTCCACTCCACCTCTCCTCTCCTCCACCTCTCCACTCCTCCACCTCTCCACTCCTGTCCACCCCTCCTCCTCTCCACCCCTCCACCTCTCCACTCCTCCACCTCTCCACTCTTCCACCCCTCCTCCTCTCCACTCCTCCACCTCTCCACCCCTCCACCTCTCCACTCCTCCACCTCTCCACTCCTCCACCTCTCCACTCCTCCACCCCTCCTCTTCCTCTCAACCCTTCCACCTCTCCACTCCTCCACCTCTCCACTCCTCCACCTCTCCTCATCTCCACTCCTCCACCTCTCCACCCCTCCACCTCTCCTCTCCTCCACCTCTCCACTCCTCCACCCCTCCACCTCTCCACTCTCCACCCCTCTACCCCTCTACCCCTCCACCCGTCCACCTTTCGACCACTCCACCTTTCCTCTCCTCCACCTTTCCACTCCTCCACCCCTCCTCCTCTCCACTCGTCCACTCTTACAATCTTCCACTCCTCCAGCCCTGCAGACCAGTTACTGGACCTGTGTTATTGCACGTGACTGGTACATGGGTGGTTGTCCTGTTTATCTGTCTCTGTTGCCCGGCCAGGCACTGGTGGCTGCTAGTGGTGGTTATAGGGTTGGTACCCTCTTTGAGTCAGTCCCCCACCCCTCTCTGTCCTGTATTGTGGGCTAGTGGCTGATGTGTGAGTGGAGTGTGTGAGCTCTGGCCAGGGTCTGGTGTCTGGAAGGTGTCCCAGGAGACTCATTGTCTGCTGTTGCCAGGGACAAGACCCAGGGATGGGGGATGAATAGAACTACTAAGAGCCAGCCTAAATGTACTACACAGATATACGCACAGATACACACGGACACGCGACACTCACACAAAGGATAAATATCCCATAATGGAGAATCAATGACGCTTTGGTTCGATGGACAAAATCCATGACTGCAATTATGAGAAAATATGAGAGACATACTAACCAGTGGACATTCTAACCAGTGGTGGAAAAAGTACCTAGATGTCAGACTTAAGTATAAGTAAAGATGCCTTCATAGAAAATGACTCAATGAAAAGTAAAAGTCACCCAGTAAAATTCTACTTGAGTAAAAGTCTAAAGGTATTTGGTATAAAGTGTATGTAAGTATCAAAAGTAAAAGTATAAATCATTTTAAATGCCTTATTAAGCAAACCAGGTGGCACCATTTTCTAGTTTTTTTTATTTACAGATAGCCAGGGGCACACTCCAACACATAATTTACAAACAAATCATTTGTGTTTAGTGAATCCTCCAGATCAGAGGCATTAGATGACCAGAGATATTCTCTTGACAATTGTGTGAATTGGACCATTTTCCTGTTCTGCTAAGCATTCAAAATGTAACGAGTACTTTTGGGTGTCAGGGAATATGTGTGGATTAAAAAGTACGTTATTGAAATAAAAGTAAAAGTTGTTCAAAATATAAATAGTTAAGTAAAGTACAGATACCCCCAAAAACGGCTTAAGTAGTACTTCAAAGTATTTGTACTTAAGTACTTTACACCACTGATTGTAACCACATTTCACTGTTGCCTGGTCCATAGCTCCACATGGAGGATGGTACTGTAGAATGACTAAAGCCAGACCAATGGAATGGAACACCCTGGCTATTCTCATAAGTGTGTGAAAAGGCTCCGATAACTTGGTTTTTACTGAGCCACAGATGGGGGAGAGACTGGCTTGTTGGACATGGAGAGGAGGGAGTAGATTGAAAGAGGACAGAAAAGAGAGGAAAGATTGAGAGAGAACAGAAAAGAGGGGGGAGATTGAGAGAGGACAAAGAAGAGTGGGTAGATTGAGAGAGGACAGAGAAGAGTGGGTAGATTAAGAGAGGACAGAGAAGAGTGGGTAGATTGAGAGAGGACAGAGAAGAGTGGGTAGATTGAGAGAGGACAGAGAAGAGTGGGTAGATTAAGAGAGGACAGAGAAGAGTGGGTAGATTGAGAGAGGACCGAGAAGAGTGGGTAGATTGAGAGAGGACAGAGAAGAGTAGGTAGATTGAGAGAGGACAGAGAAGAGTGGGTAGATTGAGAGAGGACAGAGAAGAGTGGGTAGATTGAGAGAGGACAGAGAAGAGGGGTAGATTGAGAGAGGACAGAGAAGAGGGGGTAGATTGAGAGAGGACAGAGAAGAGTGTGTAGATTGAGAGAGGACAGAGAAGAGTGGGTAGATTGAGAGAGGACAGAGAAGAGTGGGTAGATTGAGAGAGGACAGAGAAGAGTGGGTAGATTGAGAGAGGACAGAGAAGAGTGGGTAGATTGAGAGAGGACAGAGAAGAGTGGGTAGATTGAGAGAAGACAGAGAAGAGGGGGTAGATTGAGAGAGGACAGAGAAGAGTGGGTAGATTGAGAGAGAAAAAAGTAACCCGATCTTTGAAGTTCCCCTTGGGCACTGATCTAGAATCATCTATCCTTGTCCATCCTCACCTAAACCATTAGGAGTGAAAATGCTAAACTAACATTCGATCAACGTCTGAGGGGACTTTGTAGCTCATTAATTTTCAGGCCAGGCCTGAGGACAGGCAGGGCAGCATTTTAGCATCTTAGTGATACCATATCCTATCCAGCCCCAGCAGGGCCTCCTAGAGAACATAGGGTTAGCAGTTAGCATTCAGCCAGCTCAGGTATTTTTGTGGGAAGTAGGGCTAGCACCTAGCAGCTGTACAGTAGTAGCTGTAAGGGTTAGTGTTTACTGTATATCTTTGTCAGAGGACGGCGTTTTGGCAGCAGTATCTAGACAGCCTGAGGGTCTACAGCAGGAAGAAAGAAGAACCATAGAAATGAAATAAGAATACCTGTCTACCTCCATGCAGATTTTGCTTTCCCATTTATGAAAGGGGCTTTGTGGTAAGGTTAGTATTTGGACCACACATAGGCTACAAACTGTCACAATACAGAAAAAAAAATTATACACAATTTAAA
Organism: Oncorhynchus mykiss; assembly: GCF_057628025.1. Classification (NCBI taxonomy): domain Eukaryota; kingdom Metazoa; phylum Chordata; class Actinopteri; order Salmoniformes; family Salmonidae; genus Oncorhynchus; species Oncorhynchus mykiss. The sequence goes on from NC_143024.1 coordinate 80,755,173, forward strand.
ACACCAAATTAAATAAACAGCTAATATTATTTAACCTGTTAATAATCAAACAAAACAAACACATGAATCAATATAAAAGTCTTTCTCCTAAACTGACCCAGAGACAACAACACATCCAACTGAAACGTTATTTGGAGATTATTCCACATGATAGGGCCCTTGGTAGGAAAAGGCAGATTTACCCAACTCTGTGGATACAGGTGGAGTCTCCAGCATTAACCAACTCTGTGGATACACGTGGAGTCTCCGTCATTAACCAACTCTGTGGATACACGTGGAGTCTCCAGCATTAACCAACTCTGTGGATACACGTGGAGTCTCCGTCATTAACCAACTCTGTGGATACGCGTGGAGTCTCCAGCATTAACCAACTCTGTGGATACACGTGGAGTCTCCATCATTAACCAACTCTGTGGATACACGTGGAGTCTCCATCATTAACCAACTCTGTGGATACACGTGGTCTCCAGCATTAACCAACTCTGTGGATACACGTGGAGTCTCCAGCATTAACCAACCCTGTGATCTAGTGTTGTAATCTGAGTTTCTGTATTTCAACAATGATGTTAAGTAAATTTGTAGTTTATTGACTAAGGCTTTATAAAGAAAAACAGAATAATGAAGTGACCTACGTGGTTTTAGCGAGGTCCAACCAACTTTATGATGAAGGATGCAGTGGTGTCAAAACTGTCAGATGTTATCAAACAAAGTGTGCTGTGATACATTGTGTCCAAGGGCTTCAAAACACTGGTAGCTGCATTCATGTATATAATATCACCATAATCTATAACAGGAATTAATTATCTGTTTTCTGCTATTTAATGAAGGGATCTATCCCTATAGAAGAAGCCCAACTTAATTCTTCATTTATTGACTAACTCGTCAACATGCTTTTTAAAAGATATATTTTCGTCAATTCAGATCCCAAGATATTTATAGGCAGGGACACGATCAATGAGGGAACCATCTAACGTACTTATGCACAAATCATCAGTTACATTATTACATGATTTGTAAAATAGCATGTACTTGGTTTCACCAGCAGGTTTCTTACCTGTATCACACTTTCCTGTTCTTGAGGGGGTCGGCAGAGGTTGCCAAAGCGCCCACGCTCCCAGGAGTGCATATTTGGGAATGAGCATGTCCATTCAACTGCAACGGTGGGGATTACTTTAAAAATAGTTCTTATAATAGTGTTTATTGAAGTGTTTATAGACGTGTTTATTGGCGTGTTTATTGACAAATTCATTGTTGTGTTTACTGTCGTATTTATTGTTGTGTTTATTGACGTATTTATTGTCATGTTTATTTTAGTTTATTTATGTATTTATTAGTGTATTTATTTATGTATTTATTGTCGTTTTTATTGACGTATTTATTTTCATGTTTATTGATGTGTTTATTGTTATGTTTATTGACGTATTTATTGGCGTATTTGTTGATGTGTTTATTGATGTGTTTATGGATGTATTTATTGTCATGTTTATTGATGTATTTATTGGCACTTTTAATGATGTGTTTATTGTAATGTTTATTGATGTATTTATTGATGTATTTATTGTCATGCTCATTGTTGTATTTATTGCCCTGTTTATTGACGTATTTATTGTCGTGTTTGTTTATGTATTTAATGTCATGTTTATTGATGTATTTATTGCCACTTTTAATGATGTATTTATTGTCATGTTTATTGATGTATTTATTGATGTGTTTATTGTAATGTTTATTGATGTATTTATTGATGTATTTATTGTCATGCTCATTGTTGTATTTATTGCCCTGTTTATTGACGTATTTATTGTCGTGTTTGTTTATGTATTTAATGTCATGTTTATTGACGTATTTATTGTCATGTATATTGACGGATTTGTTGTCATATTTATTGAGGTATTCATTGTTATGTTTATTGACACATTTATTGCCATGTTTGTTGATGTATTTATTGCTTTATTTATTGATGTTTTTATTGATGTGTTTTTTACATATTTATTTTTGTGTTTATTGTTTTTTTTTATTGATGTATTTATTGTTGTATTTTTTGTCATATTTATTGACGTATTTATTGTTTTTTTATTTATGTTTTTATTGATGTATTTATTGTAATGTTTATTGATGTATTTATTGACGTATTTATTGACGTATTTATTGATGTATTTATTGTCATGTTTATTGACGTATTTATTGATGTATTTATTGTCATGTTTATTGACTTATTTATTGATGTATTTATTGTTGTGTTTATTGACATATTTATTGTCATGTTTATTGATGTATTTATTGATGTAGTTATTGTCATGTTTATTGACGTATTTATTGACGCATTTATTGTCATGATTATTGACGTATTTATTGTTATGTTTATTGACATATTTATTGACGCATTTATTGTCATGATTATTGACGTAGTTATTGTCATGTTAATTGACATATTTATTGTCATGTTTATTGACGTATTTATTGACGCATTTATTGTCATGATTATTGACGTAGTTATTGTCATGTTAATTGACATATTTATTGTCATGTTTATTGACGTATTTATTGACGAATTTATTGTCATGATTATTGACGTAGTTATTGTCATGTTAATTGACATATTTATTGTCATGTTTATTGACATATTTATTGTCATGTTTATTGACGTATTTATTGATGTATTTATTGTTGTGTTTATTGATGTATTTATTGTCATGTTTATTGATGTATTTATTGTCATGTTTATTGATGTATTTATTGACGTATTTATTGATGTATTTATTGTTATGTTTATTGACGTATTTATTGATGTAGTTATTGTCATGTTTATTGACATATTTATTGTCATGTTTATTGACGTATTTATTGACGTATTTATTGTCATGTTTATTGACATATTTATTGTCATGTTTATTGACGTATTTATTGACGTATTTATTGTCATGTTTATTGACGTGTTTATTGAAGTATTTATTGTAATGTTTATTGATGTATTTATTGATGTATTTATTGTTGTGTTTATTGACGTATTTATTGATGTATTTATTGATGTATTTATTGTCATGTTTATTGACGTGTTTATTGATGTATTTATTGTAATGTTTATTGATGTATTTATTGATGTATTTATTGTTGTGTTTATTGACATGTTTATTGTCATGTTTATTGACATATTTATTGTCATGTTTATTGATGTATTTATTGTCATGTTTATTGATGTATTTATTGATATATTTATTGTTGTGTTTATTGACGTGTTTATTGACGTATTTACTGAAGTGTTTATTGTATTGTTTATTGACGTATTTATTGATGTATTTATTGTCATGTTTATTGATGTATTTATTGTCATGTTTATTGATGTATTTATTGATATATTTATTGTTGTGTTTATTGACGTGTTTATTGACGTATTTACTGAAGTGTTTATTGTAATGTTTATTGTCATGTTTATTGATGTATTTATTGTCATGTTTATTGATGTATTTATTGATGTATTTATTGTTGTGTTTATTGACATGTTTATTGTCATGTTTATTGACATATTTATTGTCATGTTTATTGATGTATTTATTGTCATGTTTATTGATGTATTTATTGATATATTTATTGTTGTGTTTATTGACGTGTTTATTGACGTATTTACTGAAGTGTTTATTGTAAAGTTTATTGACGTATTTATTGATGTATTTATTGTCATGTTTATTGATGTATTTATTGATCTATTTATTGATGTATTTATTGATGTATTTATTTATGTATTTATTGTCATGTTTATTGATGTATTTATTGATGTATTTATTGTCATGTTTATTGATGTATTTATTGATGTATTTATTGATGTATTTATTGATGTATTTATTGTCATGTTTATTGATGTATTTATTGATGTATTTATTGATGTATTTATTGATGTATTTATTGTCATGTTTATTGATGTATTTATTGATGCATTTATTGATGTATTTATTGTCATGTTTATTGACGTATTTATTGATGTATTTATTGATGTATTTATTGTCATGTTTATTGATGTATTTATTGATGTATTTATTGATGTATTTATTGTCATGTTTATTGACGTATTTATTGTTGTGTTTATTGATGTATTTATTGATGTATTTATTGATGTATTTATTGTCATGTTTATTGACGTATTTATTGTTGTGTTTATTGATGTATTTATTGATGTATTTATTGATGTATTTTTTGTCATGTTTATTGATGTATTTATTGATGTATTTATTGTCATGTTTATTGATGTATTTATTGATGTATTTATTGATGTATTTATTGATGTATTTATTGTCATGTTTATTGATGTATTTATTGATGTATTTATTGATGTATTTATTGTCATGTTTATTGACGTATTTATTGTCGTGTTTATTGATGTATTTATTGATGTATTTATTGATGTATTTATTGTCATGTTTATTGACGTATTTATTGTTGTGTTTATTGATGTATTCCATGTCATGTTTATTGATGTATTTATTGATGTATTTATTGTCATGTTTATTGACGTATTTATTGTCGTGTTTATTGATGTATTTATTGATGTATTTATTGTCATGCTCATTGTTGTATTTATTGCCCTGTTTATTGACGTATTTATTGTCGTGTTTGTTTATGTATTTAATGTCATGTTTATTGACGTATTTATTGTCATGTATATTGACGGATTTGTTGTCATATTTATTGAGGTATTCATTGTTATGTTTATTGACACATTTATTGCCATGTTTGTTGATGTATTTATTGCTTTATTTATTGATGTTTTTATTGATGTGTTTTTTACATATTTATTTTTGTGTTTATTGTTTTTTTTTATTGATGTATTTATTGTTGTATTTTTTGTCATATTTATTGACGTATTTATTGTTTTTTTATTTATGTTTTTATTGATGTATTTATTGTAATGTTTATTGATGTATTTATTGACGTATTTATTGACGTATTTATTGATGTATTTATTGTCATGTTTATTGACGTATTTATTGATGTATTTATTGTCATGTTTATTGACTTATTTATTGATGTATTTATTGTTGTGTTTATTGACATATTTATTGTCATGTTTATTGATGTATTTATTGATGTAGTTATTGTCATGTTTATTGACGTATTTATTGACGCATTTATTGTCATGATTATTGACGTATTTATTGTTATGTTTATTGACATATTTATTGACGCATTTATTGTCATGATTATTGACGTAGTTATTGTCATGTTAATTGACATATTTATTGTCATGTTTATTGACGTATTTATTGACGCATTTATTGTCATGATTATTGACGTAGTTATTGTCATGTTAATTGACATATTTATTGTCATGTTTATTGACGTATTTATTGACGAATTTATTGTCATGATTATTGACGTAGTTATTGTCATGTTAATTGACATATTTATTGTCATGTTTATTGACATATTTATTGTCATGTTTATTGACGTATTTATTGATGTATTTATTGTTGTGTTTATTGATGTATTTATTGTCATGTTTATTGATGTATTTATTGTCATGTTTATTGATGTATTTATTGACGTGTTTATTGATGTATTTATTGTTATGTTTATTGACGTATTTATTGATGTAGTTATTGTCATGTTTATTGACATATTTATTGTCATGTTTATTGACGTATTTATTGACGTATTTATTGTCATGTTTATTGACATATTTATTGTCATGTTTATTGACGTATTTATTGACGTATTTATTGTCATGTTTATTGACGTGTTTATTGAAGTATTTATTGTAATGTTTATTGATGTATTTATTGATGTATTTATTGTTGTGTTTATTGACGTATTTATTGATGTATTTATTGATGTATTTATTGTCATGTTTATTGACGTGTTTATTGATGTATTTATTGTAATGTTTATTGATGTATTTATTGATGTATTTATTGTTGTGTTTATTGACATGTTTATTGTCATGTTTATTGACATATTTATTGTCATGTTTATTGATGTATTTATTGTCATGTTTATTGATGTATTTATTGATATATTTATTGTTGTGTTTATTGACGTGTTTATTGACGTATTTACTGAAGTGTTTATTGTATTGTTTATTGACGTATTTATTGATGTATTTATTGTCATGTTTATTGATGTATTTATTGTCATGTTTATTGATGTATTTATTGATATATTTATTGTTGTGTTTATTGACGTGTTTATTGATGTATTTACTGAAGTGTTTATTGTAATGTTTATTGTCATGTTTATTGATGTATTTATTGTCATGTTTATTGATGTATTTATTGATGTATTTATTGTTGTGTTTATTGACATGTTTATTGTCATGTTTATTGACATATTTATTGTCATGTTTATTGATGTATTTATTGTCATGTTTATTGATGTATTTATTGATATATTTATTGTTGTGTTTATTGACGTGTTTATTGACGTATTTACTGAAGTGTTTATTGTAAAGTTTATTGACGTATTTATTGATGTATTTATTGTCATGTTTATTGATGTATTTATTGATCTATTTATTGATGTATTTATTGATGTATTTATTTATGTATTTATTGTCATGTTTATTGATGTATTTATTGATGTGTTTATTGTAATGTTTATTGATGTATTTATTGATGTATTTATTGTCATGCTCATTGTTGTATTTATTGCCCTGTTTATTGACGTATTTATTGTCGTGTTTGTTTATGTATTTAATGTCATGTTTATTGACGTATTTATTGTCATGTATATTGACGGATTTGTTGTCATATTTATTGAGGTATTCATTGTTATGTTTATTGACACATTTATTGTCGTGTTTATTGATGTATTTATTGATGTATTTATTGATGTATTTATTGTCATGTTTATTGACGTATTTATTGTTGTGTTTATTGATGTATTCCATGTCATGTTTATTGATGTATTTATTGATGTATTTATTGTCATGTTTATTGACGTATTTATTGTCGTGTTTATTGATGTATTTATTGATGTATTTATTGATGTATTTATTGTCATGTTTATTGACGTATTTATTGTCGTGTTTATTGATGTATTTATTGATGTATTTATTGATGTATTTATTGTCATGTTTATTGACATATTTATTGTTGTGTTTATTGATGTATTCCATGTCATGTTTATTGATGTATTTATTGATGTATTTATTGATGTATTTATTGTCATGTTTATTGATGTATTTATTGATGTATTTATTGTAATGTTTATTGACGTATTTATTGTCATGTTTATTTTCCAGTTTTCTATTCTTGATATTTAGTCTACCTCTTGTGATTTGGAAGGCACATATTCATGTATTGAGTCATTTTGTGCCAAGAATAATATGGTAATGCGATAAAAAATGTGGGATAACAGGCTATCTTCTTGACACCTCCTGTTTACGGGGATAGTATATTGCAATCACCTGTTTTTGGCAGGCTTTCTTACACAGAAGGCACAGTATTTCAGTTAGTTGGTTTCAGCTCTTCAGATGAAGTGCACCCGTAGATATAGAATTGTTCACCTATATGGATCCCTCCTGTGCCTACCTATCACCTCCCTTGGCTGTGAGACACGGTTCCCTTTGACACCATCATGAAGCCTATACAACATTGTCTTTATAACAACACCATAAACTCAGCATTGATGTTATAGTTGGATGAATGGTTTGAGCAGTTAGCGTACATTACCCCTGGTCCTCTCTCTCTGACTGATGAGATGCTATCATCAGTTAGCTCAATTGGCTAACATAGCAGTAGTGCTGAGGGCCTGCAAGCCTCTCCAACTCTCAGTGTGTTTGGGGTTGGGATTTAGTTCTTAGTCCTAACATGACCTTCAGGCTCCATGAGAGATGGGGCTTTGTGCTACTTGATTAGAGACATTAGGCCTATTACATGGTCTAGGTGGACTTCTGTGTTAACCCCAGTGGCTGGTAGTTTGACCAGACATGCCTCAGTTCAAGAGCACACAGTGATGCCTTAAACCAAACTCTGGGGACTGTATACCCGGCCACTGATGTTACAATATTCCATTGTGTATTTATTGATTTGTCCATGGAATAGAAGCTCTCTCTCACTTTACATTTCTACAGGTGATGTAAAATAAGGCCTGTTTTTTTCAGACCTACATCGGACACATTCTCCTCCTGGTCAATCCGAACAAAGACCTCCCCATCTACTCTACACTGGTGAGTATCTCACTACACACTACAGCAGGGGTGGGGGCCACAAAACATCTGTACTCACCATTTTCTTTGTACAAATATTTTTTAAATGCAACCTTTTTAGAACTAAGCAAGTCAGTTAAGAACAAATTCTTATATACAATGACGGCCTACCCCGGGCCAAACCCGGACGACACCGGGCCAATGGTGCGCTGCCCTACGGGACCCCCAATCACAGCAGAAAAGCACCCCCACAACATGATGCTGCCACACCCATGCTTCACGGTTGGGATGGTGTTCTTCGGCTTGCAAACATCCCCCTTTTCCTCCAAACATAACGAAGGTCATTATGGCCTAACAGTTCTATTTTTGTTTCATCAGACCTGAGGACATTTCTCCAAAAAGTACCATCTTTGTCCCCATGTGCAGTTGCAAACCGTAGTCTGTCTTTTTTATGGCAGTTTTGGAGCAGTGGCTTCTTCCTTGCTGAGCTGCCTTTCAGGTTATGTCGATATAGGACTCGTTTTACTGTGGATATAGATACTTTTGTACCTGTTTCCTCCAGCATCTTCACAAGGTAATTTGCTGTTGTTCTGGGATTGATTTGTACTTTTTGCACCAAAGTACGTTCATCTCTAGTAGACAGAACGCGTCTCCTTCCTGAGCGGTATGACGGCTGCGTGGTCCCATGGTGTTTATACTTGCGTACTATTGTTTGTACAGATGAACGTGGTACCTTCAGGCGTTTGGAAATTGCTCCCAAGGATGAACCAGAATTATTTTACTGAGGTCTTGGCTGATTTCTTTTGATTTCCCATGATGTCAAGTAAAGAGGCACTGAGTTTGAAGGTAGGCCTTGAAATACATCCACAGGTACACCTCCAATTGACTCAAATGATGTCAATTAGCCTATCAGAAGCTTGTAAAGCCATGACATCATTTTCTGGAATTTTCCAAGCTGTTTAAAGGCACAGTCAACTTAGTGTATGTAAACTTCTGACCAACTGGAATTGTGATACAGTGAATTATAAGTGAAATAATCTGTCTGTAAACAATTTTTGTGAAAATGACTTGTGTCTTGCACAAAGTAGATGTCCTAACCAATTTACCAAAACTATAGTTTGTTAACAAGAAATTTGTGGAGTGGTTGAAAAACAAGTTTTAATGACTCCAACCTAA
>NC_143024.1:80766982-80789482 GCF_057628025.1 Oncorhynchus mykiss
CTATGTCCGACACAGGCTAAGTCGTAGGCTATGTCTGACACAGGCTAAATGGTAGTCTATGTCCGACACAGGCTAAGTGGTAGGCTATGTCTGACACAGGCTAAGTGGTAGTCTATGTCTGACACAGGCTAAGTGGTAGGCTATGTCTGACACAGGCTAAGTGGTAGTCTATGTCTGACACAGGCTAAGTGGTAGTCTATGTCTGACACAGGCTAAGTGGTAGGCTATGTCTGACACAGGCTAAGTGGTAGTCTATGTCCGACACAGGCTAAGTGGTAGGCTATGTCTGACACAGGCTAAGTGGTAGGCTATGTCCGACACAGGCTAAGTGGTAGGCTATGTCTGACACAGGCTATGTGGTAGTCTATGTCCGACACAGGCTATGTGGTAGTCTATGTCCGACACAGGCTATGTGGTAGTCTATGTCCGACACAGGCTAAGTGGTAGTCTATGTCCGACACAGGCTAAGTGGTAGGTTATGTCTGACACAGGCTAAGTGGTAGTCTATGTCCGACACAGGCTAAGTGGTAGGCTATGTCTGACACAGGCTAAGTGGTAGGCTATGTCTGACACAGGCTATGTGGTAGTCTATGTCCGACACAGGCTATGTGGTAGTCTATGTCCGACACAGGCTAAGTGGTAGTCTATGTCCGACACAGGCTAAGTGGTAGGCTATGTCTGACACAGGCTATGTGGTCGTCTATGTCCGACACAGGCTAAGTGGTAGGCTATGTCTGACGTACCTCGCATGTGGTGTATCTGCCATAACCTGCCTTGTGTGGCTAAAATGGCCATGATAGCTGAACAGTTCCATCAGGTGGACAAGCTGTTCTCACTGTCTGAAGATATACAATACAACCAGATAACTATCATCAGATAACTAACCATCATCATACCCCGAGCTGGGTTTGGAGAGATGCCCAACCACCCTGTCAGAGCTATCAAACCCCAAATCTGTACCTCAAATCTCGCTGAATTTAACCAACTAGCTCTCACAGTCTCACGTCAGAATTAAACATTCATCCATGTTTCTCAAACGTCAAATTTCGAAGTTGTTGCAAACGTCAAATTCTAAAGTGTTTAGTGTTAAGTTTAGGCATTAACTTCACATTTTTAAGGTTAGGGTTAAGTTTCGGCAAATCTCAGAAATCTTAAGAGTATACATTATCTCTGAATGGTTAAGGTAAGGGTTAACGTTGAATTTGAACTTTGGAATATGAGCGAGATGCTTACAGCCATCCGCCATCCCTGTCCACAAAGACCGAGCAAAACCTACTTTAACGTAAGAGTGCTCACTGTAGCCTCTAGTGGACGGGTTTTATGTCACATGGATGGACGTCGATAATTGACTTGTATCATTGACCTGGCTGATTTTAACACATCCTGCCTGCCTTGCGCACACTCTCCACCTGAGAGAGTGAGAGGGATATATGTCACAACATGTGTGAAACACTGTTAATCGGCTGTCACCCGTTGATATCTGTCACTCTACCCCAAAAACAACCTCCATCCTCTCTTCCCCTCCAACCCCAGTGCCCACGGTGCCCACTCATATCTGCTAGGTGATGGGGCAGAAGTTTGGGGTTGTTTGAGGCTGGCTTGGTAAAGGAACCTGCGGCTGGGTTTGGTACTGTGGCAAGGCCTAGGCAGGGTAGTGAGGTATTTGAAGCTGGGTTAGGTACTGTGGCAAGGCCTAGGCAGGGTAGTGAGGTATTTGAAGCTGGGTTTGGTACTGTGGCAAGGCCTAGGCAGGGTAGTGAGGTATTTGAAGCTGGGTTTGGTACTGTGGCAAGGCCTAGGCAGGGTAGTGAGGTATTTGAAGCTGGGTTTGGTACTGTGGCAAGGCCTAGGCAGGGTAGTGAGGTATTTGGAGCTGGGTTTGGGGGGGGTTATGCTGGACTGGTGAATGTTTTTTTTTTACGTGTTGGGTTTTGGGGGGGGGCGGGGGTGTTGGACTGGTGAATGTTTTTTTTATTATGGGTTGGTTTTCGGGGGGAGGGGGGGGGTTGGACTGATGAACGTTTTTTTATGGGTTGGGTTTTGGCGGGGGAGTTGCTGGACTGGTGAATGTTTTTATTACAAGTTGGGTTTTGGGGGGGGGGGGGGTAGTTAATGTATTGCTTGTGGGCATTGGATGTAGTGTTTGATGTGGCTCAGGCTTGTACAGGAGTGGACAGAAGCCATGCTGTTCTGAACATGATTAGTGCCACAGAAATCCTTGAGACACACAACACTAGGTGTGAGGCAGGATTTAATGCCCTTTTTTGTAAGGTGTGTGTGTGTTATGTAAGAATGGGCTTTAACACTATGCTCTCTAAATTCTTCTGTTCTCTCTTTTATCCCTCTTTCTCTCTCTCTCTGACTCTCTCTCTCTGACTCCCTCTCTCTGACTCTCCCTCTCTGACTCTCTCCCTCTCTCTCTCTGACTCTCTCTGACTATCTCTCTCTGACTCCCTCTCTCTGGCTCTCTCTCTCTCTCTGAATCTCTCTCTCTGACTCTCTCTCTCTCTGACTCTCTCTCTCTGACTCTCTCCCTCTCTCTGACTCTCTCTCTCTGAATCTCTCCCTCTCTCTGACTCTCTCTGACTCTCCCTCTCTGACTCTCTCCCTCTCTCTCTCTGACTCTCTCTGACTATCTCTCTCTGACTCCCTCTCTCTGGCTCTCTCTCTCTCTCTGAATCTCTCTCTCTGACTCTCTCTCTCTCTCTGACTCTCTCTCTCTGACTCTCTCCCTCTCTCTGACTCTCTCTCTCTCTCTGAATCTCTCCCTCTCTCTGACTCTCTCCCTCTCTCTCTCTGTGACTCTCTCTCTGACTCTCTCCATCTCTCTGACTCTCTCTCTCTGTCTGAATCTCTCCCTCTCTCTGACTCTCTCCCTCTGTCTCTCTCTGTGACTCTCTCTCTCTGACTCTCTCCCTCTCTCTGACTCTCCCTCTCTCTATCTGACTCTCTCTCCCTTACTCTCTCTCTCTCCCCCTGACTCTCTCTCGCTCTCTCTGACTCTGTCTCTCTCAATTAAATTCAAAGGGCTTTATTGGCATGGGAAACATACTGTATATTTACATTGCCAGAGCAAGTGAAGTAGATAATATAGAAAAGTGAAATAAACAATCAAAACAGTAAACATTACACATACAGAGGTTTCAAAACAATAAAGACATTACAAATTATGTCATATTATGTCTATATACAGTGTTGTAACGATGTGCATATAGTTAAAGTACACAAGGGAAAATAAATAAGCATAAATATGGGTTGTATTTACAATGGTGTTTGTTCTCCACTCACAAATCTTGCTGCTGTGATGGCACACTGTGGAATTTGACCCAGTAGATATGAGAGTTTATCAAAATGGGGGTTGTTTTCGAATTATTTGTGAATCTGTGTAATCTGACGGAATTATGTCTCTAATATGGCCATACATTAGGCAGGAGGTTAGGAAGTGCAGCTCAGTTCCCACCTCATTTTGTGGGCAGTGAGCACATAGCCTGTCTTCTCTTGAGAGCCATGTCTGCCTACGGTGGCCTTTCTCAATAGCAAGGCTATGCTCACTGAGTCTGTACATAGTCAAAGCTTTCCTTAAGTTTGGGTCAGTCACAGTGGTCAGGTATTCTGCCACTGTGTACTCTCTGTTTAGGGCCAAATAGCATTCTAGTTTGCTCAGTTTTTTTGTTAATTCTTTCCAATGTGTCAAGTAATTATCTTTTTGTTTTCTCATGATTTGGTTGGATTTAATTGTGTTGCTGTCTTAGGGCTCTGTGGGGTGTGTTTGTGTTTGTGTTTGTGAACAGAGCCCCAGGACCAGCTTGCTTAGGGGACTCCTCTCCAGGTTCATCTCTCTGTAGGCGATGACTTTGTTACGGAAGGTTTGGGAATTGCTTCCTTTTAGGTGGTTGTAGAATTTAACGTCTCTTTTCTGGATTTTGATCATTAGTGGGTATCGGCCTAACTCTGCTCTGTATGCATTATTTGGTGTTCTACATTGTACACGGAGGATATTTTTGCAGAATTCTGCATGCAGAGTCTCAATTTGGTGTTTGTCCCATTTTGTAAAATATTGGTTGGTGAGCGGACCCCAGACCTCACAACCATAAGGGGCAATGGGTTCTATGACTGATTCAAGTATTTTTAGCCAAATCCTAATTTGTATGTTGAATTTTATGTTCCTTTTGATTGGCATAGAATTCCCTTCTTGCCTTGTCTCTCAGATCGTTCACAGCTTTGTGGAAGTTACCTGTGGCGCTGATGTTTAGGCCAAGGTATGTCTTGTTTTTTGTGTGCTCTAAGGCAATGGTGTCTAGATGGAATTTGTATTTGTGGTCCTGGCGACTGAACCTTTTTTGGAACACCATTATTGGTATTACTGAGATTTACTGTCAGGGCTCAGGTCTGGCAGAATCTGTGCAGAAGATCTAGGTGCTGCTGTAGGCCCTTCTTGGTTGGTGACAGAAGCACCAGATCATCAGCAAACAGTAGACATTTGACTTCAGATTCTCGTAGGGTGAGGCCGGGTGCTGCGGACTTTTCTAGTGCCCTCGCCAATTCTTTGATATATATGTTGAAGAGGGTGGGGCTTAAGCTGCATCCCTGTCTAACCCCACGACCCTGTGTGAAGAAATGTGTGTTTTTTGCCTATTTTATCCGCACACTTGTTGTTTGTGTACATGGATTTTACAATGTCGTATGTTTTATTCCCAACACCACTTTCCATCAATTTGTATAGCAGACCCTCATGCCAAATTGAGTCGAAGGCTTTTTTGAAATCAACAAAGCACGAGAAGACTTTGCCTTTGTTTTGGTTTGTTTGGTTTTCAATTAGGGTGTGCAGGGTGAATACATGGTCTGTTGTACGGTAATTTGGTTTTAAGCCAATTTGACATTTGCTCAGTACATTGTTTTCATTGAGGAAATGTAAAAGTCTGCTGTTAATGATAATACAGAGGATTTTCCCAAGGTTGCTCTTGATGCATATCCCACGGTAGTTATTGGGGTCAAATCTGTCTCCACTTTTGTGGATTGGGGTGATCAGTCCTTGGTTCCAAATATTGGGGAAGATTCCAGAGCTAAGGATGATGTTAAAGAGTTTTAGTATAGCCAATTGGAATGTGTTGTCTGTATATTTGATCATTTCATTAAGGATACCATCAACACCACATACCTTTTGGGGTTTTTCTTTTGTTCTGTAGTTCATTCAAGGTAATTGGAGAATTCAGTGGGTTCTGGTAGTCTTTAATAGTTGATTCTAAGATTTGTATTTGATCATGTATATGTTTTTGCTCTTTATTCTTTGTTATAGAGCCAAAAAGATTGGAGAAGTGGTTTACCCATACATCTCCATTTTGGATAGATAATTATTCGTGTTGTTGTTTGTTTAGTGTTTTCCAATTTTCCCAGAAGTGGTTAGAGTCTATGGATTCTTCAATTACATTGAGCTGATTTCTGACGTGCTGTTCCTTCTTTTTTCGTAGTGTATTTCTGTATTGTTTTAGTGATTCACCATGTGTTCTCTTTCTCTCTGTCTATACCTCTCTATCTCTCTCTCCCCCTCTCTGTCTATACCTCTCTCTCTCTCTCTCTCTCTCTCTCTCCCTCCCTCCCTCTTTCTCTCTGTCTATACCTCTCTCTCTCTCTCTCTCTCTCTCTCTCTCTCTCTCTATCTCTTTCTCTCTATAACTCTCTCTATCAGGTGAGTCAGTTGTATCTGAGTTCTTCAGGGCGTTTGTGCTCCTCTCTGCCTCCTCACATCTTCTCCTCAGCAGAGAGGGCCTACCACATGATGCTGCAGGAGCGACGCCCACAATGCTTCATCCTCAGGTAAACACACATATTCAAACGCATGCACATGTGCAAACCTGCACACAATCACTAAACAAGTGCCAGTATCACCTCTGTGTGAAAGAATTAGTATTTCATTCAGATCATTAACTCCAATCAGTTAATGATTTAGAGTCAGTTAATGATTTAGAGTAGGTGAATGGGGAAGTAAGGGCCACTGCCCAATTTGTCACCCCAAACCCACCCCGGCAGGTCAGTTAAGTGTTTCCAGAGAGATTAATGGTTCTGGGAGCTTTGGCGCAGCCTGCTCTTTTCTTTGTCCCTGGCTGGACGGAGGCAGCTTCCTGATTGCAATTAAATCCCGTTCCGGCTCTCCATCGCCGTTCCCGCTGAGTCGCAGTGGATCTGGTAGTGAGTTAATGCACTTCGGCCGCCAGCTATCCATTACACACACACACACACACACACACACACACACACACACACACACACACACACACACACACACGCACACACACACACACACACGCACACACACACACACGCACGCACACACACACACACACACACACACACATACACACACACACACACACACACACACACACACACACACACACACACACACACACACACACACACACACACATGCCTAGAAGCACAAAGTTTCCTTGAAATCGAATAAAGCCATGTAAATAAAAAGAGGGGTAAACGACTCTGGACTTCAAACTCTCAGTGCCGTCATTAGTAGGAGAACTACATGATGCACACACACAGTGCCGTCATTAGTAGGAGAACTACATGATGCACACACACACTCAAAGTCACACACACAGCGCCGTCATTAGTATGAGAACTAAATGATGCACACACACACACTCAAAGTCACACACACAGCGCCGTCATCAGTAGGAGAACAAAATGATGCACACACACACACTCAAAGTCACACACACACTCAAAGTCACACACACAGTGCCGTCATTAGTAGGAGAACTAAATGATGCATACACACACACTCAAAGTCACACACACAGCCCCGTCATTAGTAGAACTACGTGATGCACACACACACACTCAAAGTCACACACACACTCAAAGTCACACACACAGTGCCGTCATTAATAGGAGAACTAAATGATGCACACACACACACTCAAAGTCACACACACAGCGCCGTCATTAGTAGGAAACTAAATGATGCACACACACACACTCAAAGTCACACACACAGCGCCGTCATTAGTAGGAGAACTACATGATGCACACACACAGTGCCGTCATTAGTAGGAGAACTACATGATGCACACACACAGTGCCGTCATTAGTAGGAGAACTACATGATGCACACACACACTCAAAGTCACACACACAGCGCCGTCATTAGTAGGAGAACTAAATGATGCACACACACACACTCAAAGTCACACACACAGCGCCGTCATCAGTAGGAGAACAAAATGATGCACACACACACACTCAAAGTCACACACACACTCAAAGTCACACACACAGTGCCGTCATTAGTAGGAGAACTAAATGATGCACACACACACACTCAAAGTCATACACACAGCGCCGTCATTAGTAGAACTACGTGATGCACACACACACACTCAAAGTCACACACACACTCAAAGTCACACACACAGTGCCGTCATTAATAGGAGAACTAAATGATGCACACACACACACTCAAAGTCACACACACAGCGCCGTCATTAGTAGGAGAACTAAATGATGCACACACACACTCAAAGTCACACACACAGCGCCGTCATTAGTAGGAGAACTAAATGATGCACACACACACACTCAAAGTCACACACACAGCGCCATCATTAGTGGGGGCTTAAATGACCTTCGTAAGCCATCTGCTAAGTGATACATAGCTGGTCTCTGCTCTCTGTGCGTGCGTGTGTATTTGTGTCCATGTTCTGTAGTTAGACAGGCCTTACAGTCAACCTAACTGTTAGTTCAAGTCCCCCATGGAGCAGAGTAGTGTACTTCACCACAGTCCACCTAACCCGAATGACCTCAGTGAGGTGCCCAGTGGATGGATCAACCTAACCTGAATGACGTCAGTGAGATGCCCAGTGGATGGATCAACCTAACCTGAATGACCTCAGTGAGATGCCCAGTGGATGGATCAACCTAACCTGAATGACCTCAGTGAGGTACCCAGTGGATGGATCAACCTAACCTGAATGACCTCAGTGAGGTACCCAGTGGATGGATCAACCTAACCTGAATGACCTCAGTGAGGTACCCAGTGGATGGATCAACCTAACCTGAATGACCTCAGTGAGGTACCCAGTGGATGGATCAACCTAACCTGAATGACCTCAGTGAGATGCCCAGTGGATGGATCAACCTAACCTGAATGACCTCAGTGAGATGCCCAGTGGATGGATCAACCTAACCTGAATGACCTCAGTGAGATGCCCAGTGGATGGATCAACCTAACCTGAATGACCTCAGTGAGGTACCCAGTGGATGGATCAACCTAACCTGAATGACCTCAGTGAGGTACCCAGTGGATGGATCAACCTAACCTGAATGACCTCAGTGAGGTACCCAGTGGATGGATCCACCTAACCTGAATGACCTCAGTGAGATGCCCAGTGGATGGATCAACCTAACCTGAATGACCTCAGTGAGGTACCCAGTGGATGGATCAACCTAACCTGAATGACCTCAGTGAGATGCCCAGTGGATGGAGCCACCTAACCTGAATGACCACAGTGAGATGCACAGTGGATGGATGCCTGAATAGAAACTAAATGATGAGTACATATGACCATTAGCTTCAGTTGCCATCTCCATAAACCCAAATAAACGTCCGTAGGTCCATCACTAGAAGAAATACAGAACATGTCTAACAAAATGTTGCTAAAAAGTCACAGAGCACCGCCATTATAGCCATAGGCTGTGTTGTTATGATCGTGTCCACTTGATAATTAACACCATTGTAATGGCTAGCTGCTGGATTCTGAACGGAGAAGTGAATGGAAACGAGGGATGAAAAAGAGAAGGGATAGCCCAGAGGAGTGATGTCAGGTGGGTGGAAGAGTGAGATGGAGGTGACAGATGTAGCCTACACCCTGATGACTCACTCCACTGCACACATCCATTCATCTGAGACCAGGAACAATGTGGAAACACCCATGGACACAGTCACAGACACAGATATTCACACCGTTGCATGGACACAGTCACAGACACAGATATTCACACCGTTGCATGGACACAGTCACAGACACAGATATTCACACCGTTGCATGGACACAAACGGACACACACAAATCTATTTTTATTCTCTCTCTGTGTGTGTCTCTCTCTCTCTCTCTACAGTGGGGAGAGTGGTTCTGGGAAGACAGAGGCCTGTAAACACATAGTGAGACACCTGGCAGTGAGGTCCAACCCCAAAGGCTTCTCTCTTGAGCCCAGGATGAAGCACGTGAGTCTGGGTTACTCCACACAGACTGAGCACCTGGCCCTGGTTGTGCTAAAACGATTCATCCTCTTGGAGGACAATGGAAGTTGAATAGAAAATGTTCACTGATGAAGGCTTCAATGCTGAGACGCAGGTTTTTAGAATAAAAAGCCATTTTCCATTGAACTTCTATTGTCTTCCAAGAGTGGCTGAATATCTCTCACACTTCCAGTATGTGCTTTCTTTCACACACCTTGGTTGGACTGTGATAGCGACTGACCTTTGTTCTCTTTATCACCAGACACACACAATACCAGAGAGGGTAGACAGGCAGGCAGACAGACAGGCAGTCTGTCTGTTACAGAGTCCCTGTGGTGTAGGGTTTTGAGATATATATTCACGGACCAAAGGATCTGTGTTAGAGCAGTGGTCTGTACATGAAACCCCTAGGTTGTTACAGGTTATTTTATTTCCTTGATCGCCATCACTAGGTTCTGTATGATCACCCATTGTGTTTGTAATTGGCCCATATGGAGAGAGCATCTGAATGCCACCGGCCAAGTATTCAGTCTGAAAGGGTTCTGTGGAAAGTGTACTGGGCGTCAGGTAGCCTAGTGGTAGAGCATTGGGCCAGTAACCGAAAGGTCGCTGGTTTGAGAAATTGAGAAATCAGTTTGTGTGTCCTTTAACAAGCCACTTAACCCTCATTTGCTCCAGGGGCGCTGTACTACTATGGCTGACCCTGTAAAACAACACATAGAGGAGTACAATGGGCAGGAAATGACCATAGCAACCATTATATGAGCAGCCGTTATGAACAGGACATTGTTTGAGAATGTTTTATACTCAGTGATCAATTGCAATGATAGAGTATTATACCAGTCTGTGTGGAAGCATCGGATTAAAAGAGCACTTTAGCAAGACGAAGGACAACTGTTATTGCATTCAACCTTACACTGACATTATGTCAGAAACCTCAAGGTTTTATGTAACATTGTTGCCTAGCATGCGTGGGAATCTTTATTGCAGTGAATGTTTGAAGGTGAACACTTTCCCACTATTTGATAATCCTAGCAGAAGTCCCTATTATAAACAATGACACTGTTTCATTGGACTATTTGTGATGACTTTAACATAAAAAGCATCATTGTTTAACAGGGAAGATAGAAAAGCTGTTGCTTGTCCATAATGGAGCTGTATGTACGCAGAAAAAGTAATGGTTTGGTGGTAGATAATATATCTGGGTCAACTCTTACTCAGAGAGTACAGAGGGACAATGTCTGACACTCAGTCAGTCGGGCTATATCGCCCTCTGGTGGTGAGAAGTGCTATTGTGACAGTCAGTATTTCACACTCATGCACTCGCTTCAGTGGACTTCAATGAACCAAACGAGTACAAAAAATTCACATGAATTCGATTGTGCGTCTATGAACATGCCATCACTAATGCATGTATTGCTGCATACTAAGGTTGCAAAAGACTATTGTAGCTGGAAACTGCTGATTTTTATGGAATATCTACATAGAATGAATCAAATCAAATAAATAAAAAATGGGCGTACAGAGGTCCATTATCAGCAACCATCGCTCCTGTGTTCCAATGACACGTTGTGTTAGCTAATCCAAGTGTATCATTTTAAAAGGCTAATTGATCATTAGACAACCCTTTTGCAATTATGTTAGCACAGCTGAAGACGGTAGTTCTGATTAGAGAAGCAATAAAACTGTCCTTCTTTAGACTAGTTGAGTATCTGGAGCATCAGCGTTTGTGGATTCGATTACAGGCTCAAAATATCCAGAAACAAAGACCTTTCTTCTGAAACTCATCAGTTTATTCTTATTCTGAGAAATGAAGGCTATTCCATGCTAAAAATTGCCAAGAAACTGAAGATCTCATACAACGCTGTGTACTACTCCCTTCACAGAACAGCGCAAACTGTCTCTAACCAGAATAGAAAGAGGAGTGGGAGGCTCCAATGGAGAACTAAGCAAGAAGATAGGTACATTAGAGTGTCTAGTTTGAGAAACAGACACTGCACAAGTCCTCAACTGGCAGCTTCATTAAATAGTACCCGCAAAACACCAGTCTCAACGTCAACAGTGAAGAGGCGACTCCGGGATGCTGGCCTTCTAGGCAGAGTGGCAAAGAAAAAGCCATATCTCAGACTGGCCAATACAAATAAAAGATTAAGATGGGCAAAATAACACAGACACTGGACAGAGGAACTCTGCCTAGAAGGCCAGCATCCCGGAGTTGCCTCCTCACTGTTGATGTTGAGACTGGTATTTTGCGGGTACAATTTTATGAAGCTGCCCATTTTGAGCCTGTAATCGAACCCACAAATGCTCAGATACTCAACTAGTCTAAAGAAGGCCATTTTTATTGCTTATTTAATCAGGACAACAGTTTTCAGCTGTGCTAACATATATGCATCTATTGGTCACAGATATATATTTTTTAAAAGAGGGTGTGAATCAGAAAACCAGTCAGTATCTGGTGTGACCACCATTTTCCTCATTCAAACACATCTCCTTAACATAGAGTTGATCAGGCTGTTGATTGTTAGCCTGTGGAATGTTGTCCCACTTCTCTTTAATGGCTTTGTGAAGTTGCTGCAGATTCGCGGAACTTGAACACGCTGTCGTACAATCCAGAGCATCCCAAACATGCTCAATGAGTGACATGTCAGGTGCGTATGCAGGCCATGGAAGAACAGGGACATTTTCAGCTTCCAGGAATTGTGTACAGATCCTTGCAACATGGGACTGTGCATTATCATGCTGAAACATGAGGTCATGGCGGCGGTTGAATGGCACCACAATGGGACTCAGGATCTCATCACGGTATCTCTGTGCATTCAAATTGCCATCGATAAAATGCTATTGTGTTCATTTGTATCTTATATCTGCCCATACCATAATCCCATCGCCACCGTGGGGCAGTCTGTTCACAACATAGCCATCCGCAAACTGCTTGCCCGCACTATGCCATACATGTGATCTGCTGCTGTGAGGCTGGTTGGACAACCTGCCAAATTCTCTTAAACAACATTAGAAGCAGCTTATGGAAGAGAAATTAACATTCAATTCTCTGGCAACAGCTTTGGTGGACATTCATGCAATCAGCATGCCAATTGCACTCTCCCTCAAAACTTGAGACATCCGTGGCATTGTGTTGTGTGACAAAACTGCACATTTTATAGTGGCCTTTTATTTGACCCAGCACAAGGTGCACCTGTGTAATGATCATGCTTTTTAATCAGCTTCTTGACATGCCACTCTTGTCAGGTGGATTGATTATTTTGGCAAAGGCTCACTAACAGGGATATAAACACATTTGTGAACAAAATCTGAGAGAAATAAACTTTCTGTACGGATGGAACATTTCTGGGCTCTTTTATTTCAGTTTATGAAATGTGGGACCAACACTTTGCATGTTGCATTGATATTTCTGTTCAGTGTATATACTGTATATTTAGTCCAGAAAGGAACAGTGTCTATATGGGTAGTTGTATGGTATAGTATATTATTATTAATTGTATTATTATTATTATTATGGTGGGATTTCAGTGCCAACAGAAATTGTATGTTGTGGTGGCTTGTAGGTGAACTGTATCCTGGAGGCGTTTGGTCATGCCAGTACTCCTGTGAATGACAACTCCAGTCGCTTCATCAAACTCCTCAGCCTGCAGTACTGTGACAAGAGAAAGACACTACTCAGAGGTACACATACACACAACTGCAGCTTTACCCAGGGGGCAGTGCTATAACTAACAAAGGGGTTTATGAACTACACCACTCTGTTTACTCACATGGATAATATCCTGGCAGCATTGAAAGGAAGTTTGATGTATGGCCAGCAGGGGGGAGTATAACTCTATGAATAAGCCGACGTTCAATGTCTGTCATCCCCTTTGAACCACATCGAGGTAGATATATTTACTCATACCTAATGGCTGTGTATGAAAGCTGCATTTTAATTAAGGTCACTCAAGTTTTTTGTTTTAATAATTTGGTCTGTGGTCTGTGTTTAAGAATCTAGAGTACACATTGGATAATTCTTGTAGCGTAGGTTTATATACAGTATATCACAAAAGTGAGTACACCCCTCACATTTTTGTAAATATTTGAGTGTATCTTTTCATGTGACAACACTGAAGAAATGACACTTTGCTACAATGTAAAGTAGTGAGTGTACAGCTTGTATAACAGTGTAAATTTGCTGTCCCCTCAAAATAACTCAACACACAGCCATTAATGTCTAAATCGCTGGCAACAAAAGTGAGTACACCCCTAAGTGAAAATTTCCAAATTTGGCCCAAAGTGTCAATATTTTGTGTGGCCACCATCCTTTTCCAGCACTGCCTAACCCTCTTGGGCATGGAGTTCACCAGAGCTTCACAGGTTGCCACTGGAGTCCTCTTCCACTCCTCCATGATGACATCACGGAGCTGGTGGATGTTAGAGACCTTGCACTCTTCCACCTTCTGTTTGAGGATGCCACACAGATGCTCAATAGGGTTTAGGACTGGAGACATGCTTGGCCAGTCCATCACCTTTACCCTCAGCTTCTTTAGCAAGGCAGTGGCCGTCTTGGAGGTGTGTTTGGTGTCGTTATCATGTTGGAATACTGCCCGGTGGCCCAGTCTCCGAAGGGAGGGGATCATGCTCTGCATTAATTGTTCCTTCAATGAACTGTAGCTCCTCAGTGTCGGCAGCACTCATGCAGCCCCAGACCATGACACTCCCACCACCATGCTTGACTGTAGGCAAGACACACTTGTCTTTGTACTCCTCACCTGGTTGCCGCCACACACGCTTGACACCATCTGAACCAAATAAGTTTCTTGGTCTCATCAGACCACAGGACATGGCTCCAGTAATCCATGTCCTTAGTCTGCTTGTCTTCAGCAAACTGTTTGCGGGCTTTCTTGTGCATCATCTTTAGAAGAGGCTTCCTTCTGGGACGACAGCCATGCAGACCAATTTGATGCAGTGTACGGCGTATGGTCTGAGCACTGACAGGTTGACCCCCCACCCCTTCAACCTCTGCAGCAATGCTGGCAGCACTCATACGTCTATTTCCCAAAGACAACCCCTGGATATGATGCTGAGCCTTTGGTCGACTATGGCGAGGCCTGTTCTGAGTGGAACCTGTCCAGTTAAACCGCTGTATGGTCTTGGCTACCGTGCTGCAGCTCAGTTTCAGGGTCTTGGCAATCTTCTTATAGCCCAGGCAATCTTTATGTAGAGCATCAATTATTTTTTCAGCTCCTCAGAGAGTTCTTTGCCATGAGGTGCCATGTTGAACTTCCAGTGACCAGTCAGTTTGAGGGAGTGTGAGAGCGATGACAAATTTAACACACCTACTCCCCATTCACACCTGAGACCTTGTAACACTAACGAGTCACATGACACTGGGGAGGGCTAATTGGGCCCAATTTGGACATTTTCACTTAGGGGTGTACTCACTTTTGTTGCCAGCGGTTTAGACATTAATGGCTGTGTGTTGAGTTCTTTTGAGAGGACAGCAAATGTACACTGTTATACAAGCTGTACACTCACTACTTTACATTGTAGCAAAGTGTCATTTCTTCAGTGTTGTCACATGAAAAGATATACTCAAATATTTACAAAAATGTGAGGGGTGTACTCACGTTTGTGATATACTGTAGGTCTTTATATACTGTACATTAGGTGAGTGTGTGCCTAATGCTGGTTACATTTGGTTTATAGCTTATTGACAGAGCATGTGTTATTATGTGGATTATGTGTGTGTGTGTGTGTGTGTGTGTGTGTGTGTGTGTGTGTGTGTGTGTGTGTGTGTGTGTGTGTGTGTGTGTGTGTGTGTTTTTTTAGCGAGGATATACACATACATGCTAGAGAAGTCACGGGTGGTCCACCTGCCTAGTCAGCAACACAACTTCAACATCTTCTACCTGATGGCTGAAGGCTTGTCGCCTGAGGAGAAGTGTGCCCTGTACCTCAACAACGTCCTAGCTCACAGGTCTGTACCTCAACAACGTCCTAGTTCACAGGTAATAAGGCCAGGCAGGTTACAGTAATATAGGAAGATATCTAGATAAACACATCAACACCAGCCCTTCCTCTAGCTAACAGGTGACTGAGGGGGGGGGGGGTCCCATATCTCTGGGTTTCCACTGATAGTCCAGCCACAATGTCAAAATGGGCTATATATTTTCAAAAATAATAATTTAAACAAAAAATGTGCTTTTTGGTCTTAATTTAAAGTTAGGGTAAGGCATAAGGTTAGAAGTGTGGTTAAGGTTATGGTTAAGGTTGGATTTCAAATCACATTTTAAAGAAGATTGTAGAAATAGAAGGTGGATTATGACTTTGTAGCTCTAAAATGAGTGTCTGTATTACACACGCACACTCATGATTTAGATCTCCATGGGAGATACTACGTTCTACAAGCATGAGAGCGAGAGTTATCAAACATGAATAAGGTCAAAGTGTGTGTGGGTGTGTGTGTGTGTGTGTGTGTGTGTGTGTGTGTGTGTGTGTGTGTGTGTGTGTGTGTGTGTGTGTGTGTGTGTGTGTGTGTGTGTGTGTGTGTGTGGTGTGTGTGTGAGAGAGAGAGACACGCACTCATGCGTACATTCAGGCGTGTGTAGTGCGTGTCAGTATTGCATAACCCCCTGGAAAGTCAGTCTAATATCCAGTGACCTGGATGGGCTGTTCTGGAGCCTGGTAAACATGCTACAGCCCCTGACTCAATTCTGAATGTGCGTGATCAGAAGCTCTCCAACACGAGCTCATTTGGGGACCCTCCTTTCTCCCCCTCCCCACCCCCCAAGACATACCCCCCAAGACATCCCACCAGAGGTCTCTTCACAGTCCCCAAGTCCAGAACAGACTTTTTGTATTGCAGATATGTGGTAGTAGGTTAGTGGCCTGAGGGCACACTTAACATGTTGTGAAAAGTGTTATGTATTGTCACGTAATATGTTTAATTGTATATAACTGGCTTTATGTTGCGGGAGCCGAGGAAGAGTAGCTTCTGATTTGGGAGAAACTAACAGAGATCCTTAATAAATACAAATACAAAATACCCTTCCTGTCTCTGGAGGAGGTTGCTCTGACTGGTTAGAAGTCACTGCTTGAGAACACCGGCTAAACAACCATGCTTTAAATACATCTGACATGCTCTAAAATGATGTGTATGTTTTGTTTTTGTTTGGATTGGATTGGCTGCAGATTCAAATTCTCTGGACCTCTCTCCCAGACAGCTGAAGGTCTGAACCTCTCTCCCAGACAGCTGAAGGTCTGAACCTCTCTCCCAGACAGCTGAAGGTCTGAACCTCTCTCCCAGACAGCTGAAGGTCTGAACCTCTCTCCCAGACAGCTGAAGGTCTGAACCTCTCTCCCAGACAGCTGAAGGTCTGAACCTCTCTCCCAGACAGCTGAAGGTCTGAACCTCTCTCCCAGACAGCTGAAGGTCTGAACCTCTCTCCCAGACAGCTGAAGGTCTGAACCTCTCTCCCAGACAGCTGAAGGTCTGAACCTCTCTCCCAGACAGCTGAAGGTCTGAACCTCTCTCCCAGACAGCTGAAGGTCTGAACCTCTCTCCCAGACAGCTGAAGGTCTGAACCTCTCTCCCAGACAGCTGAAGGTCTGAACCTCTCTCCCAGACAGCTGAAGGTCTGAATCTCTCTCCCAGACAGCTGAAGGTCTGAACCTCTCTCCCAGACAGCTGAAGGTCTGAACCTCTCTCCCAGACAGCTGAAGGTCTGAACCTCTCTCCCAGACAGCTGAAGGTCTGAACCTCTCTCCCAGACAGCTGAAGGTCTGAACCTCTCTCCCAGACAGCTGAAGGTCTGGACCTCTCTCCCAGACAGCTGAAGGTCTAAACCTCTCTCCCAGACAGCTGAAGGTCTGGACCTCTCTCCCAGACAGCTGAAGGTCTGAACCTCTCTCCCAGACAGCTGAAGGTCTGAACCTCTCTCCCAGACAGCTGAAGGTCTGAACCTCTCTCCCAGACAGCTGAAGGTCTGAACCTCTCTCCCAGACAGCTGAAGGTCTGAAGCTTCTACACATGTGCAGGATTCTGTACTTCACACACAGTCGCTGCTCTACTCGTTCGGCTGCTCAGCCGGAAAATATTGCTTGTTCAATAACGTTAATAACGTTAAACGAGATGACATAATGATAGTATTCTACATAACAGATCCAAATATAACAGCATAGTGTAATGTTACTGTAAGACAAAAAAATATATATATATATTATGAGATTTTAGTATGATTCTGCAAATGGTCACATATAATGAATCCAGTTTTACTGGTGAAACATCCATGCATCATCTGCATGCCACCCATTTGTGTTATCGACAGTGGTGTTTAGAATGATGTACAGTGTGCAAATTGTAGAGCAGATGGTGTGAACAAACTGTATCATACCTGTGTTTTTTTTCAATCAAAACACATACATACATTACCAAAGTATGTGGACACCTGCTCGTCAAACATCTCATTCTAAAATCATGGGCATTAATATGGAGTTGGTCCCCCCTTTGATGCTATAACAGCCTCCACTCTTCTGGGAAGGATTTCCACTAGATGATGGAACATTGTTGCGAGGACCTGCTTCCATTCAGCCCCAATAGCATTAGTGAGGGCGGGCACTGATGTTGGGTGGTTGGGATTGGCTCCCAGTCAGCATTCAAATTCATCCCAAAGGTGTTTGATGGGGTTGAGGTCAGGGCTCTGACAAACCGTGTCTGTATGGACCTCGCTTTGTGCACAGGGGGATTGTCATGCTGAAACATGAAAGGGCAGAATTGTCTGGAATGTCATTGTATGCTGTAGCAATAAGATTTACCTTCATTGGAACTAAGGGGTCTAGCCCGAACAATGAAAAACAGCCCCAGACCATTATTCCTCCTCCACCAAACTTTACAGTTGGCACTATTCATTCGGGCAGGTAGTGTTCTCCTGGCATCCGCCAAACCCAGATTTGTCTGTGGACTGCCAGATGGTGAAGCGTGATTTATCACTCCTGAGAACACGTTTCCACTGCTCCAGAGTCCAATAGTGGTGAGCTTTACACCACTCCAGCCGATGCTTGGCATTGCTCATGGTGATCTTAGGCTTCATGAAGCTCCCGACGAACAGTTCTTGTGTTGACGTTGCTTCCAGAGGCAGTTTGGAACTCTGTAGTGAGTGTTGCAAACGAGGACAGGCCATTTTTAAGCGCTAAGAGCTTCAGCACTTGACGGTCCCGTTCTGTGAGCTTGTGTGGCCTACCACTTTGTGGCTGAGCCATTGTTGCTCCTAGACGTTTCCACTTCACAAAATCCGCACTTACAGTTGACCAGGGCAGCTATAGCAGGACATAAATTTGACAAACTGACTTGTTGGAAAGGTGTCATCCTATGATGGTGCCATGTTGAAAGTCACTGAGTCCTTCCTTAAGGTAATTCTACTGCCAATGTTTGTCTATGAAGATTGCATAGCTGTTTGCTCAATTTTGTACACCTTTCAGCAACAGGTTTGGCTGAAATAGCTGAATCCACTCATTTGAAGGGGTATCCACATACTTTTGTATAGTGTATTTTGCCTAGTGGCACATTTTTGCCGCGTGAGCGAAAAATGAGACCATTGATGCAATCAGCCTAAAATCTCATTAGAAATCAGATGGTGTTTTTTGTCTTACACTAACATTGTACTATGCTATTATATTCCTTCTATAATTATATCATTATGTGATCTTGCACACATTGGTTCAGCTTTGATCTAACTTTATTAAACGAGCACCATTCGCCAGAGTAGCCTTTTCTCTGTAGAGCAGAGACTGTGTGTGAAGTACAGAATCCTGCACATGTGTAGAAGCTTCGAACCTTCAGCTGTCTGGCAGAGAGCTTCGTACCTTCAGCTCTCTGGCAGAGAGGTTCAAACCTTCAGCTGTCTGGCAGAGAGCTTCGTACCTTCAGCTCTCTGGCAGAGAGGTTCGAACCTTCAGCTCTCTGGCAGAGAGGTTCGAACCTTCAGCTGTCTGGCAGAGAGGTTCGAACCTTCAGCTGTCTGGCAGAGAGGTTCGGACCTTCAGCTGTCTGGCAGAGAGGTTCGAACCTTCAGCTGTCTGGCAGAGAGGTCCGAACCTTCAGCTGTCTGGCAGAGAGGTTCGTACCTTCAGCTGTCTGGCAGAGAGGTTTGCACCTTCAGCTGTCTGGCAGAGAGGTTCAGACCTTAAGCTGTCTGGCAGAGAGGTCCAGAGAACTTCAATCTGCAGCCACTGAGAGGTTCGGACCTTCAGCTGTCTGGCAGAGAGGTTCGGACCTTCAGCTGTCTGGCAGAGAGGTTCGTACCTTCAGCTGTCTGGCAGAGAGGTTCGCACCTTCAGCTGTCTGGCAGAGAGGTTCGTACCTTCAGCTGTCTGGCAGAGAGGTTCGCACCTTCAGCTGTCTGGCAGAGAGGTTCAGACCTTCAGCTGTCTGGCAGAGAGGTTCGTACCTTCAGCTGTCTGGCAGAGAGGTTCGGACCTTCAGCTGTCTGGCAGAGAGGTTCGAACCTTCAGCTGTCTGGCAGAGAGGTTCACACCTTCAGCTGTCTGGCAGAGAGGTTCGAACCTTCAGCTGTCTGGCAGAGAGGTTCGGACCTTCAGCTGTCTGGCAGAGAGGTTCGTACCTTCAGCTGTCTGGCAGAGAGGTTCGCACCTTCAGCTGTCTGGCAGAGAGGTTCAGACCTTCAGCTGTCTGGCAGAGAGGTCCAGAGAACTTCAATCTGCAGCCACTGCCTTTTTTGTATCAGGTCCATAATATGTCTGTAGTCCCTCATCGATACAGTGCAGTATGTTTATAATGTGCGAACTCTCTCCTCTCTCTATGTGTAGTTATCTGAGTGGTTTCTCTGTACGGTAGTTTAGAATGTCTTTAGTGTAGAGCATGATAAGTCGATCTGTCTATTGTCTGTCTCCCTAGATTCCTGACTGCTGGTTTTCTCTGCACTGTACTGTGCTGCATCATTCTGTAGAACATGATAATTGTTCCTCACTTGTCTTTGTCTGTGTCTCTCTAGGTACCTGAGTGCAGGTTTTCTCTGTGCTGTAGTTTATCATCTGTAGTATATGTTGACTGTGTCTCTGTGTGTCTGTCTCTCTCTAGGTACCTGACTGCAGGTGTTCCAGCAGTAGATTCCCCTCCTGTGGCCACTGCCTCAACTCAGAGTAGAGACCGTCTCACTGCAATCAAACAGGCCCTCAGAGCACTGGGCTTCAATAAACTGGTATGATTACACTGTGTGTGCGTGTGTGTGTGCGTGTGTGTGTGCATGTGTGTGTGTGTGTGTGTGTGTGTGTGTGTGTGTGTGTGTGTGCGTATGTGTGCGTATCTGCATGTGTAATTTGCCACACACATGGTATGTGTGTATATCTGTGGGTCAGTGGGTGCATATACCTTGTAAGCAGGCTTGCATGTGACGGTCACACATGGTCCTGCATGTTAGTATACTATACTGTACAGACTGTACTGTCCCTTGTCTGGTATGAGGACAGTCTGAGTGTGTTCTCAGCACATTATAACCATCTATTTATAGACTCCAGTCAGCATCTGTCAGCGGTGAGTGACACCATCTCACCTTTTAATCCCACCCATAGCCAGCAGCTTATACTGTGGGATGGTGGCAGGGGGCAAGGGTACTTCCTGGGGGAGAGATAGACGGGGGAGATTGACATGTGGAGAGGGGGGGGGGGGTAGAGGCGGGGATGATAGCGAGAGTGAGACAGAGAGGGGGTTAGAGAGAGAAAGAGAGAGACTACCCATGGGTGTCTCTAAACTCTTGTTGGGGGACGACTGACAGCCCAGACCCAAAGGTCAATCCTCATTAAGAGCCTCTATCGGTAATGTCTTCTCCTCCCCTACTGCAGGACTCTATACAATGTAGAGAGGGGGAGAGAAATGAGAGACATAGGCTCTTAATGAGGATTGACCTTTGGGGATGTGCTGTCTGGGACTCTGGGCTGTCTCAACAAGGTATGAGTGTCAGACAGTGACTAATAACTGGGTTTATCACACTGAAATCAGCTCCTGTTAACACAACACACACACATAGGGAGGGAGGGAGGGAGGGAGGTATACACAGAGAGGTATGGAGAGAGGGAGAGAGAGAGAGATAGAAGGAGGGAGGGACACAAACAACAAGTGTGTATGGCCATACTAGAGACAAATATTTCCATATTTATTTGGTGAAATACCACAGTGTGCCATCACAGCAGCAAGATGTGTGACTTGTAGCCACAAGAAAAGAACCAGTGAAGAACAAATACCATTGTAAATAAAACCTTTATTTATTTTTTCCCTTTTGTACTTTAACTAATGAACTTAACTACTTTTGTAAGTGTAATGTTTACTGTTCATTTTTATTGTATATTTCACTTTTGTTTAGAGAGAGAGAGATAGAGAGAGAGAGAGATAGATAGAGAGAGAGAGAGAGATAGAGATAAAGAGAGAGAGAGAGAGAGAGATAGCGAGAGAGAGAGATAGAGGGAGAGAGGGAGAGAGAGAGAGATAGAGAGAGGTTGGGGAAGGAAGGGAGAGAGACAGAGGGAGGAATGATGAAGAAGAGATTGGAGGAGAAAGGTTAGGTAAGGAGAAAGGTTAGGTAAGGTGAAAGGTTAGGTAAGGTGAAAGGTTAGGTAAGGTGAAAGGTTAGATAAGGTGAAAGGTTAGGTAAGGTGAAAGGTTAGGTAAGGAGAAAGGTTAGGTAAGGTGAAAGGTTAGGTAAGGAGATTAGAGGGAGAGGAGTGGCCGGGTGGTTCTCTGTCTGGCTGGCTGGCTGTCTGTCTGTCTGGCTGGCTGGCTGGCTGGCTGGCTATCTTTCTCTCTCTCAATTCAAGGGATTTATTGGCAAAGGAAACATATGCTAACATTGCCAAAGCAAGTGAACTAGATAATAAACAAAAGTGAAATGAACTAACATTTACAGTAAACATCTCTCTCTCTCCCTCTCTCTCTCTCTCTCTCTCTCTCTCTCTCTCTCTCTCTCTCTCTCTCTCCCTCTCACACTCTCTCTCTCTCTCTCTCTCTCTCTCTCTCTCAATTCAATTCAATTCAAAGGGTTTTATTGGCATTGTAAACAAATGTTTACATTGTCAAAGCAAATGGAAAAGACAATAAACAAGAGGGGAATAATTAAGGGAAACATTAGTACACTTTATACTCACAAAAGTGTTAAAAGTATATAGACATTTCAAATGGTATATTATTGGGTATGTACAGCGTTGTAACAATGTGCAAGTAGTTGAAGTATGAAAGGAAAATAAACAGAAAA
>NC_143024.1:80794482-80834482 GCF_057628025.1 Oncorhynchus mykiss
GACACCCACACACTTACTCACACACACACAGACACAAACACACACTTACTCACACACAAACAGACACACATTCACTCACTCACTCACACACACAGACACAGACACACACACACTCACTCACTCACACACTCACTCCCTCACACAAACACAGACACAGACACACACACACTTACTCAAACACACACAGACACACACTCACCCACTCACACACACACTTACTCACACACACACAGACACACACACACTTACTCACACACATACAGCCACACACACACTTACTCACACACAAACAGACACTCACTCACTCACTCACTCACTCACTCACTCACACACACACAAACAGACACACACACACTCACTCACTCACACACAAACAGACACACACACCCTCACTCACTCACACACACAGACACACACACTCATTCACACATTCACTCACTCACTCACTCACTCTCTCACTCACTCACTCACTCACTCACTCACTCACTCACACACACACACACATTAAAAACAGACAACATATTTTAGTTTTATCATTTGTTCTGTGAGTGATTTTTACAAGACGGATATGATAACAGTAAACAGTTTATTTTAGAACTTGCAGGCCTACTATCGTGTGTGTGCGCGTGTGAGAGCAAACGTGTGGGTTGCATGTGTGTTTGTGGTAATCTTTCCCCCCATTCATCCTTCTCTCACAGAGATCCAGCGCTTGAGATTGGAATCCTGGACATCTTTGGATTTGAGGAATTCCAGAGTAATGGATTTGAGCAGGTACGTTCATTCCACAACACATGTTTTTTTTCCACCTGATTCCAATATTTCCCTATCTAAGATATGTCTATGGTATGGCTCTAGTATGACTGAGATATTCTCACGTCAGAGACAAGAGGGAAATTCAAGGGCAGACTGATTTACTGTGATCCTTACTGTCTGTGGCTGTGGAGAAGGTTTTAAAAGTATCAACTAGCGAACTGTATACCAGATCTACAGAAAAATGTTTTCCAAAAAAGTATTTATTCGGCTGTCCCCATAGGATAATATTTTTTGGTTCCAGGTGGAACCCTTTTGGTTCCATGTAGAACCCTATGTAGAAAGGGTTCCACATGGAACCAAAAAGGGTTCTACCTGGAACCAAAAGGGTTCTACATGCAACCCAGCCAAAAACAGTTATTCCAAGGGTTTTCCTGTGCGGACAGCCATAGAACCCTTTAAGGTACTAGATAGTGTAACAGTATAACTTTAGACCGTCCCCTCACCCATACCCGGGTGCGAACCAGGGACCCTCTGCACACATCAACAGCTGACACCCACAAAGCATCGTTACCCATCGCTCCACAAAAGCCGAGGCCCTTGCAGAGCAAGGGGAACTACTACTTCAAGGTCTCAGAGCAAGTGGCGTTACCAACTGAAACACTATTTAGCGCGCACAACCGCTAACTAAGCTAGCCGTTTCACATCCGTTACACTCACCCCCCTTTTGACCTCCTCCTTTTCCACAGCAACCAGTGATCCGGGTCAACAGCATCAATGTAACAGTATAACTTAAGACCGTCCCCTCGCCCATACCCGGGCGCGAACCAGGGACTCTCTGCACACATCAACAACAGTCACCCACGAAGCATCGTTACCCATCGCTCCACAAAAGCCAAGGGGAACTACTACTTCAAGGTCTCAGAGCAAGTCACGTCACCGATTGAAACACTATTTAGCGCGCACCACCGCTAACTAAGCTAGCCGTTTCACATCCGTTACAATAGCACCTTTTGTTCTGAGTGTATGGTTAACCCTTTCAGACCAGAACCACTGGGCACTGTTCATTTTCAGGCAGGGTTGATTCTGTAGTACAGTTAGTGTGTAGTAAATAAATGGGATGAGGTCTGTTGTTATTCAGTGCTCTGATGTCGTCCTGTCCTCAGCTGAACTCCACAGCAGACACAATGCCTGTCTCTGTGTCGCACCTGGATTAGGCCCACAACAAATGGCCTGTGTGTGTGTGTGTGTGTGTGTGTGTGTGTGTGTGTGTGTGTGTGTGTATGTGTGTGTGTGTGTGTGTGTGTGTGTGTGTGTGTGTGTGTGTGTGTGTGTGTGTGTGTGTGTGTGTGTGTGTGTGTGTGTGTGTGTGTGTGTGTGTCTGTGTCTGTGTCTGTGTGTGTTTGTGTCTGTGTCTGTGAGTGTTTCTGTGTTTATGATTCATTACAGCGTTTTGTTATTGTCCATCTCTTTCTTTCAGCCCTGTTGCTCTCTCTTCTCATTCCTAAACAAGATAACTATATCAAGCATCTAAAACAAAGGAGGACCAAGGCTCTTCAAAGAATAAATTACAATGCCTTCATGGCGTGTTCACTGGAAACAAAGTTGAAACACTCCGACGCGTTTCAGCTGCATGGCCTTCATCAGGGAGTACAACTATGATAGTACAACGTCCTCTTTGAACAGCTTTTTCCAATCAACCCTGATTTGAAGAGGGAGTGGTTGCAGCATTTATGAGACAACACCTAGTAAGCAATACTATAGAAGAAGTGATATTCTCCTTTCTTTATGATGACCAATTTACCCCTTTTACCAAAGAGCATCTTCTGTCTACCAAAATCTACTATTGTGTACCTTAGCAGCTTCTATCTACCAAAATCTACTATTGTGTACCTTAGCAGCTTCTGTCTACCAAAATCTACTATTGTGTACCTTAGCAGCTTCTGTCTACCAAAATCTACTATTGTGTACCTTAGCAGCTTCTGTCTACCAAAATCTACTATTGTGTACCTTAGCAGCTTCTGTCTACCAAAATCTACTATTGTGTACCTTAGCAGCTTCTGTCTACCAAAATCTACTATTGTGTACCTTAGCAGCTTCTGTCTACCAAAACCTACTATTGTGTACCTTAGCAGCTTCTGTCTACCAAAATCTACTATTGTGTACCTTAGCAGCTTCTTAAGCCCTTCATTAAGCCCTATTCTATGGATTTCACATGACTGGGCAGTGGTGCAGTCATGGGTGGGCCTGGGA
The DNA here is from genome assembly GCF_057628025.1 of Oncorhynchus mykiss. Classification (NCBI taxonomy): domain Eukaryota; kingdom Metazoa; phylum Chordata; class Actinopteri; order Salmoniformes; family Salmonidae; genus Oncorhynchus; species Oncorhynchus mykiss. The sequence continues at coordinate 80,797,486 of NC_143024.1, forward strand.
GGGCATAGGCCCACCCACTGGGGAGCCAGGACCTGCCAATCAGAATGAGTTTTTCCCCACAAAAGGGCTTTATTACAGGTGAAGAAGCCGGATGTGGAGGTCCTGGGCAGTCAAGGTTACACGTGGTCTGTGGTTGTGAGTCCGGTTGGACATACTGCCAAATTCTCTAAAACCATGTTGGAGGCGGCATATGGTAGAGAAATTAACATTAAATTCTCTCGTAACAGCTCTGGTGGACATTCCAATTGCACGTTCCCTCAACCTGAGACATCTGTGGCATTGTGTTATGTGACAATACTGCACGTTTTAGAGTGGCCTTTTGTTGTCCTCAGCACAAGGTGCATCTGTGTAATGGTCGTGCTGTTTATGCCACACCTGTCAGGTGGATGGATTATATTGGAAAAGGATAAATGCTCATTAACAGGTATGTAAAAAAAATTGTGCACAACAATTTAGAGAAATAACATTTTTGTTCATATGGAACATTTCTGGGATGTTTTACTTCAGCTAATGAAACATGGGACCAACACTTTACATGTTGCATTTATATTTTGTTCAGTATGTTTATTAACATATCAAGATAAGCTATTTTAGTCAGGCAACATATGACATGTAAATGAGCAACATTTCATTCTGAAGTCAGAGTTCATTTTCCCTCCAGCTCAAAACCAGCCACCATTGTTTTCAAGAAATGTTGTGACGTTGGTGGTTGTTATGGCTGTGTCATGGGAATATTTCAGTTGAAACTTGCATCGATTCATGCTTCGAAATGTTTACAAATGAAGCCCTACGTGCTCCGTTTTGCATACTTTCATTTGAACTCATATTCTCACCGTTGTGTGCTCTGATTTGGGTGCCCGGAGCATGGCAGTATGCATATTGAGATACACCAGGTATGTGTGTTGTGTTCCGCAGCTAGGATAGATCATCATGTCATGTCCCCAGCAGCACCAAGCCCATTGAGCAGAGTGGTCCAGAGAAAGTCTCTCAGACAAGGCTAAGAATGTAATGATTTAGGGAGGGCAGGCCTTAGTCCAGTTTAGCAGATTAATCAGTACAGCTTAACATGTAACTCAATACCATCACCATGTTTCACCGTCTCTATTGATCTCTACCTCCACAGTTTGAAGCCAACGGGCCTTGGGATGTCCCAAAAACAAAGTGGTGTGTGTGTGTGTGTGTGTGTGTGTGTGTGTGTGTGTGTGTGTGTGTGTGTGTGTGTGTGTGTGTGTGTGTGTGTGTGTGTGTGTGTGTGTGTGTGTGTGTGTGTGTGTGTGTATGGTAAAATGTCAATTTCTTTTTTCTTCTTCAGCATGTTCTCTAATCTAAGCGGAATAGAGGGCTTTACTGACCTAAACTTTCAAGGGCATCTGAGAAAGAGAGAGAGAAATGGGTAGATAGAGAAAGAGAGATGAGTAGAGAGGAGGAGAGAGAGAAATAAATTAGATGGGGGGGAGCGAAAAAAAAAAATGTTAAAGCGTCCCTGCCTTCCTCCGTTCTCCGTGATTCCTCGTTCCCCAGTGTGTTTGTTCAGGTTTCTATCATTCAGCTCAGTGTTGGAAGAGCCCCTTTCTGTTAATGAAATCTAAACACTGGATCACAGTCATTACACTCTGGAGAGATGGGTGTAACTGAACCAACAGCGTCAGTGTGCATGGCACACACACTCACATGGTGAACACACACATGATGCACACACACACACACGGTGATCAGGGTCATTAGTGGCATGGGCTTGTTAATTAGAGTTGTGCTCATTAGGGCTGTATTGTACCTGTTCAGCTTTTCCTTAATGAGTTCATGCTTTACAGACTTCACCACTGCTGGGACTGACTGACCGACGCTGTCATAGACGGCACTCAAGGACGAGAGAGTAGATATTGAAGGAAGGAAGACTACAGAATTAGTCTAAAATACAAGTTAGACTAAATCAAATGTAAACTGTAAATTAAATAGCCACAATTAAATTATGTCTGTTGATTCTGACATATCGTTGCGATATCCTTCATATACACTCATAAGATAATGCAGACACACACTAACACACACACACAAACACAAACAACCTTACCTCCTCCTACCTCCATATGTTATGTTCTGTGTTGTTCACTGAGCTGTAGGTTCATAGTTCATAGTTCAGTCCATGCGGTAGTACTGAGTGTTCTGTTCTGTTCCCATGGTGCCAGCCAGGCTAGGAGATGAGATTGATTCACTACTCATTGCTCCATATGCTGTTCATATACAAATCAAATCAAATTGTATTTGTCACATGCGCCGAATACAACACCTTACAGTGAAATGTTTACTTACCTGCCCTAACCAACAGTGCAGTTAAAAATATATATTTTTTAAATACCTTAAAAAAATAAGATTAAGAAATAAAAGTAACAAATAATTACTAATAACAATAGCGAGGCTATATACAGGGGGGTACCGGTACGGAGTCTATGTGCGGGGACACCGGTTAGTCTAGGTAATATGTACATGTAGGTAGAGTTATTAAAGTGACTATCTATAGATAATAACAGAGTCACAGCAGAGTAAAAGAGGGTGGGTGGGGGGTTGGCAATGCAAATAGTCTGGGTAGGCATTTGACTAGATGTTCAGGAGTCTTATGGCTTGGGGGTAGAAGCTATTTAGGAGCCTCTTGGACCTAGACTTGGCGCTCCGGTACCGCTTGCCGTGAGGTAGCAGAGAGAACAGTCTACAACTAGAGTGGCTGGAGTCTTTGACAATTTTTAAGGCCTTCCTCTGACACCGACTGGTATAGAGGTCCTGGATGGCAGTAAGCTTGGCCCCAGTGATGTACTGGGCTGTACGCACTACCCTCTGTAGTGCCTCGCTATCGGAGGCCGAGCAGTTGCCATTCCAGGCAGTGGTGCAACCGGTCAGGATGCTCTCGATGGTGCAGCTGTAGAACTTTTTGAGGATCTGAGGACCCATGTCTTTTCAGTCTCCTGAGGGGGAATAGGTTTTGTCGTTCCCTCTTCATGACTGTCTTGGTGTGTTTGGACCAAGAGAGTCAGTTAATCTGCTCCACTACAGTCCCGTTGAAGAGAATGGGGGTGTGCTCGGTTCTCCTTTTCCTGTAATCCACAATCAACAGTGTACAAAACATTAAGAACACCTGCTCTTTCCATGACAGACTGAGCAGGTGAATCCAGGGTATGATGATCCCTTATTGATGTTACTTGTTAAATCCACTTCAGTCAGAGTAGATGAAGGGGAGGTGACAGGTTAAAGAATGATTTTTAAGCTTTGAGACAATTGAGACGTGGATTGTGTGGGAGGGTGAATGTGCAAGACACAATATTTAAATGGATGGGTTATGGTAGTAGGTGCCAGGCGCTAACGTTTGTGTTAAGAACTGCAACGCTGCTGGGTTTTTAACGCTCAACTGTTTCCTGTGTGTATCAACAATGGGGGGGTGCAACTAAATGGTGTTCCTAATGTTTGGTAAACTCACTGTACACTACATCATATATGTGACATATCTCACCGCCAGCCACCCACAACCTAACACCCTCAGAGAAGAAGCTGCCGATTGGACGATGTACTTTCTGTCTGTGCTGACTGCAGGGTTAGGATGGGGTCAGGATGAGGTCATACAGTCCTCTGGTATAAGGTCTCCAGATTGCAGTGGTGTGCTTTGGGGAAGTCGTAAGTGTGCCACATGCCTGGGTTGTTTCTGTAAAGATTTTTCATGACATTGGGGTCCATTACATTTCACATTCAGTCAGTTTAGAAATGCACCATTTACTTCCGTGTTAACTTGTCTGTGTGTGTGTGTTCCCAGCTGTGTGTGAACATGACCAACGAGCGTGTGAGGCTGTACGTCTCAGAGGTGCTGTTCCATCAGGAGCAGGCCGAGTGTCTACAGGAGGCCATCGCCATGGAGACGCTCCGGTCGCCCAGCAACCAACCTGCTGTTCTAGACTTCTTCTTCCTGGTAATATGTTTTGCCCCTGCCGTGCCACACTACCCCTTTAAGAACTGGGATTACCCCTTTAACATCAAGACATTCCTCATTCCTGAAAAGGCTTTGTAGTTTGTATTGGTTTTGAGTGTGTGTAAATAGATTTTGAGGTCAAAGTTGCCCTCAACTACAGAGATCTAGGATCATGTTACACTACCTCAAATTCTATCATTAAACATGTAGGAGCTGTGTGTTACAATTCTCTCCCATGTGTGCTTCTATGTCCACTGTCCTCCATCTTCCCAGAAGCCTCAGGGTCTGCTGTCTGTGATGGATGAGGAGAGCCAGTCGCTGAGACCTACAGAACAGACCCTCTACAAGAGACTGCAGTCACACCTCGACAACACACCCACACATGGTATCTCCTTGACAACCAAGGACGGCAACGGCAACCCCCCGCCCATAGACCAGGGTCCTGCCTTCACTGTGAAACACTACACAGGCCAAGTGAGTGGGCATTCACGCACACACACTCACATGACCTATGTTGTGCGTGTATATCTGTCATGTAATTGCCTGTCTGTTCTCTGATTGGTAGATGGCCTATGACCTCCGGGGAACACTGGTGAAGAACAAGGACTCCCTCCCCCAAAACCTGCTTCTTGTTCTGAAGTGTAAGTATCAGTCAAAATACACACACACACACACACACACACACACACACACACACACACACACACACACACACACACACACACACACACACACACACACACACACACACACACACACACACACACACACACAACCCCATCCAACACACTCACACTGATCCAGAATCAAGATGTCTATTAATGAATGGTGTGTGTGTTCATAGCAGCAGTAGTGTGTATATAATATATTGAGCATGGTCAGGTGTGTGCTGGTGTTTTTGTGAGCAGAGTGGAGTAGGACAGGCAAGCATTGTGTCAGAGCCAGGACCAGCAAGTTTACTGTCTCAGGCTGATTACTGTGGTTGGCTGACATTTAAATAATGAGCCTAATCAAAGGCTTCAGAGATGGCTTTTGTACCTCTCCCTGTCTCTCTCCCTGTCTCTCTCCCTGTCTCTCTCCCTGTCTCTCTCCATGTCTCCTATCCCTGTCTCTCTCCCTGTCTCTCTCCCTGTCTCTCTCCCTGTCTCTCTCCCTGTCTCTCTCCATGTCTCCTCTCCCTGTCTCCTCTCCCTGTCTCTCTCCCTGTCTCTTTCCATGTCTCCTCTCCCTGTCTCTCTCCCCGTCTCTTTCCATGTCTCCTCTCCCTGTCTCCTCTCCTTGTCTCATCTCCCTGTCTCTCTCCCTGTCTCTTTCCATGTCTCCTCTCCCTGTCTATCTCCCTGTCTCCTCTCCCTGTCTATCTCCCTGTCTCCTCTCCCTGTCTCCTCTCACTGTCTCCTCTCCCTGTCTATCTCCCTGTCTCCTCTCCCTGTCTCCTCTCCCTGTCTCCTCTCACTGTCTCCTCTCCCTGTCTCTCTCCCTGTCTCTTTCCCTGTCTATGTCCGTCTCCTCTCCCTGTCTCTCTCCCTGTCTCTTTCCATGTCTCCTCTCCCTGTCTCCTCTCCCTGTCTCTTTCCCTGTCTATGTCCGTCTCCTCTCCCTGTCTCTCTCCCTGTCTCTCTCCCTGTCTCCTCTCCCTGTCTCTTTCCATGTCTCCTCTCCCTGTCTCCTCTCCCTGTCTCCTCTCCCTGTCTTCTCTCCCCGTCTCTTTCCCTGTCTATGTCCGTCTCCTCTCCCTGTCACCTCTCCCTGTCTCCTTTCCCTGTCTATGTACGTCTCCTCTCCTTGTCTCCTCTCCCTGTCACCTCTCCCGTCTCCTTTCCCTGTCTATGTCTGTCTCCTTTCCCTGTCTATGTCCGTCTCCTCTCCCTGTCTCCTCTCCATGTCTCCTCTCCATGTCTCCTCTCCATGTCTCCTCTCCCTGTCTCCTCTCCCTGTCCCCTCTCATGTCTCCTCTCCCTGTCTCCTCTTCCTGTCTCCTCTCCATGTCTCCTCTCCCTGTCTCCTCTCCCTGTCTCTTTCTCCGTCTCCTCTCCCTGTCTCCTCTCCTTGTCTCATCTCCCTGTCTCCTCTCCCTGTCTCCTCTCCCTGTCTCCTCTCCCTGTCTCCTCTCCTTGTCTCCTCTCCTTGTCTCCTCTCCCTGTCTCCTCTCCCTGTCTCATCTCCCTGTCTCCTTTCCCCGTCTCCTCTCCCTATCTCCTCTCCCTGTCTCCTCTCCTTGTCTCATCTCCCTGTCTCCATTCCCTGTCTATGTCTGTCTCCTCTCCCTGTCTCTTTCCCTGTCTCCTTTCCCTGTCTATGTCTGTCTCCTCTCCCTGTCTCTTTCTCTGTCTATGTCTCCTCTCCCTGTCACCTCTCCCTGTCTCCTTTCTCTGTCTGTCTCCTTTCCCTGTCTATGTCCGTCTCCTTTCCCTGTCTATGTCCGTCTCCTTTCCCTGTCTATGGCTGTCTCCTCTCCCTGTCTATGTCCGTCTCCTCTCCCTGTCTCCTCTCCATGTCAAATCAAATTCAAATCAAATCAAATTTATTTATATAGCCCTTCGTACATCAGCTGATATCTCAAAGTGCTGTACAGAAACCCAGCCTAAAACCCCAAACAGCAAGCAATGCAGGTGTAGAAGCACGGTGGCTAGGAAAAACTCCCTAGAAAGGCCAAAACCTAGGAAGAAACCTAGAGAGGAAGCAGGCTATGTGGGGTGGCCAGTCCTCTTCTGGCTGTGCCGGGTGGAGATTATAACAGAACATGGCCAAGATGTTCAAATGTTCATAAATGACCAGCATGGTCGAATAATAATAAGGCAGAACAGTTAAAACTGGAGCAGCAGCACGGTCAGGTGAACTGGGGACAGCAAGGAGTCATCATGTCAGGTATTCCTGGGGCATGGTCCTAGGGCTCAGGTCCTCCGAGAGAGAGAAAGAAAGAGAGAATTAGAGAGAGCATATGTGGGGTGGCCAGTCCTCTTCTGGCTGTGCCGGGTGGAGATTATAACAGAACATGGCCAAGATGTTCAAATGTTCATAAATGACCAGCATGGTCGAATAATAATAAGGCAGAACAGTTTAAACTGGAGCAGCAGCACGGTCAGGTGGACTGGGGACAGCAAGGAGTCATCATGTCAGGTATTCCTGGGGCATGGTCCTAGGGCTCAGGTCCACCGAGAGAGAGAAAGAAAGAGATAATTAGAGAGAGCATATGTGGGATGGCCAGTCCTCTTCTGGCTGTGCCGGGTGGAGATTATAACAGAACATGGCCAAGATGTTCAAATGTTCATAAATGACCAGCATGGTCGAATAATAATAAGGCAGAACAGTTGAAACTAGAGCAGCTGCACGGCCAGGTGGACTGGGGACAGCAAGGAGTCATCATGTCAGGTAGTCCTGGGGCATGGTCCTAGGGCTCAGGTCCTCCGAGAGAGAGAAAGAAAGAGAGAGGGAGAGAATTAGAGAACGCACACTTAGATTCACACAGGACACCGAATAGGACAGGAGAAGTACTCCAGATATAACAAACTGACCCTAGCCCCCCGACACATAAACTACTGCAGCATAAATACTGGAGGCTGAGACAGGAGGGGTCAGGACACACTGTGGCCCCATCCGAGGACACCCCCGGACAGGGCCAAACAGGAAGGATATAACCCCACCCACTTTGCCAAAGCACAGCCCCCACACCACTAGAGGGATATCTTCAACCACCAACTTGCCATCCTGAGACAAGGCTGAGTATAGCCCACAAAGACCTCCGCCACGGCACAACCCAAGGGGGGGGGGGGGGCGCCAACCCAGACAGGATGACCACATCAGTGAATCAACCCACTCAGGTGACGCACCCCCTCCAGGGACGGCATGAGAGAGCCCCAGTAAGCCAGTGACTCAGCCCCTGTAATAGGGTTAGAGGCAGAGAATCCCAGTGGAAAGAGGGGAACCGGCCAGGCAGAGACAGCAAGGGTGGTTCGTTGCTCCAGAGCCTTTCCGTTCACCTTCCCACTCCTGGGCCAGACTACACTCAATCATATGACCCACTGAAGAGATGAGTCTTCAGTAGAGACTTAAAGGTTGAGACCGAGTTTGCGTCTCTGACATGGGTAGGCAGACCGTTCCATAAAAATGGAGCTCTATAGGAGAAAGCCCTGCCTCCAGCTGTTTGCTTAGAAATTCTAGGGACAATTAGGAGGCCTGCGTCTTGTGACCGTAGCGTACGTGTAGGTATGTACGGCAGGACCAAATCAGAGAGATAGGTAGGAGCAAGCCCATGTAATGCTTTGTAGGTTAGCAGTAAAACCTTGAAATCAGCCCTTGCTTTGACAGGAAGCCAGTGTAGAGAGGCTAGCACTGGAGTAATATGATCAAATTTTTTGGTTCTAGTCAGGATTCTAGCAGCCGTATTTAGCACTAACTGAAGTTTATTTAGTGCTTTATCCAGGTAGCCGGAAAGTAGAGCATTGCAGTAGTCTAACCTAGAAGTGACAAAAGCATGGATACATTTTTCTGCATCATTTTTGGACAGAAAGTTTCTGATTTTTGCAATGTTACGTAGATGGAAAAAAGCTGTCCTTGAAATGGTCTTGATATGTTCTTCAAAAGAGAGATCAGGGTCCAGAGTAACGCCGAGGTCCTTCACAGTTTTATTTGAGACGACTGTACAACCATTAAGATTAATTGTCAGATTCAACAGAAGATCTCTTTGTTTCTTGGGACCTAGAACAAGCATCTCTGTTTTGTCCGAGTTGAAAAGTAGAAAGTTTACAGCCATCCACTTCCTTATGTCTGAAACACATGCTTCTAGCAAGGGCAATTTTGGGGCTTCACCATGTTTCATTGAAATGTACAGCTGTGTGTCATCCGCATAGCAGTGAAAGTTAACATTATGTTTTCGAATAACATCCCCAAGAGGTAAAATATATAGGGAAAACAATAGTGGTCCTAAAACGGAACCATGAGGAACACCGAAATTTACAGTTGATTTGTCAGAGGGCAAACCATTCACAGAGACAAACTGATATCTTTCCGACAGATAAGATCTAAACCAGGCCAGAACTTGTCCGTGTAGACCAATTTGGGTTTCCAATCTCTCCAAAAGAATGTGGTGATCGATGGTATCAAAAGCAGCACTAAGGTCTAGGAGCACGAGGACAGATGCAGAGCCTCGGTCCGATGCCATTAAAATGTAATTTACCACCTTCACAAGTGCCGTCTCAGTGCTATGATGGGATCTAAAACCAGACTGAAGCATTTCGTATACATTGTTTGTCTTCAGGAAGGCAGTGAGTTGTTGCGCAACAACAGCCTTTTCTAAACTTTTTGAGAGGAATGGAAGATTCGATATAGACCGATAGTTTTTTATATTTTCTAGGTCAAGGTTTGGCTTTTTCAAGAGAGGCTTTATTACTGCCACTTTTAGTGGCCAGCACAACTCCTGGCAGAGTTGTGCAGACTCAGGACAACTGAGCTTTGAAGGAATACGCAGATATAAGGAGGAGTCCGTAATTTGCTTTCTAATAATCAGAATCTTTTCCTCAAAGAAGTTCATGAATTTATCACTGCTAAAGTGAAAGTCATCCTCTCTTGGGGAATGCTGCTTTTTAGTTAGCTTTGCGACAGTATCAAAAAGACATTTCAGATTGTTTCTTATTTTCCTCAATTAAGTTAGAAAAATAGGATGATCGAGCAGCAGTGAGGGCTCTTCGGTACTGCACGGTACTGTCTTTCCAAGTTAGTCGGAAGACTTCCAGTTTGGTGTGGTGCCATTTCCGTTCCAATTTTCTGGAAGCTTGCTTCAGAGCTTGGGTATTTTCTGTGTACCAGGGAGCTAGTTTCTTATGAGAAATGTTTTTGGTTTTTAGGGGTGCAACTGCATCTAGGGTATTGCGCAAGGTTAAATTGAGTTCCTCAGTTAGGTGGTTAACTGATTTTTGTCCTCTGGCGTCCTTGGGTAGACAGAGGGAATCTGGAAGGACATCAAGGCATCTTTGTGTTGTCTGTGAATTTATAGCACGACTTTTGATGATCCTTGGTTGGGGTCTGAGCAGATTATTTGTTGCAATTGCAAACGTAATAAAATGGTGGTCCGATAGTCCAGGATTATGAGGAAAAACATTAGGATCCACAACATTTATTCCATGGGACAAAACTAGGTCCAGCGTATGACTGTGACAGTGAGTGGGTCCAGAGACATGTTGGACAAAACCCACTGAGTCGATGATGGCTCCGAAAGCCTTTTGGAGTGGGTCTGTGGACTTTTCCATGTGAATATTAGTCACCAAAGATTAGAATATTATCTGCTATGACTACAATGTCCGATAGGAATTCAGGGAACTCAGTGAGGAACGCTGTATATGGCCCAGGAGGCCTGTAAACAGTAGCTATAAAAAGTGATTGAGTAGGCTGCATAGATTTCATGACTAGAAGCTCAAAAGACGAAAAAGTCATTTTTTGGGGGGTAAAATTGAAATTTGCTATCGTAAATGTTAGCAACACCTCCGCCTTTGCGGGATGCACCGGGGATATGGTCACTAGTGTAGCCAGGAGGTGAGGCCTCATTTAACACAGTAAATTCATCAGGCTTAAGCCATGTTTCAGTCAGGCCAATCACATCAAGATTATGATCAGTGATTAGTTCATTGACTATAATTGCCTTTGAAGTAAGGGATCTAACATTAAGTAGCCCTATTTTGAGATGTGAGGTATCATGATCTCTTTCAATAATGACAGGAATGGAGGAGGTCTTTATCCTAGTGAGATTGCTAAGGCGAACACCTACATGTTTAGTTTTGCCCAACCTAGGTCGAGGCACAGACACGGTCTCAATGGTGATAGCTGAGCTGACTACACTGACTGTGCTAGTGGCAGACTCCACTATGCTGGCAGGCTGGCTAACAGCCTGCTGCCTGGCCTGCACCCTATTTCATTGTGGAGCTAGAGGAGTTAGAGCCCTGTCTATGTTGGTAGATAAAATGAGAGCACCCCTCCAGCTAGGATGGAGTCCGTCACTCCTCAGCAGGTCAGGCTTGGTCCTGACCTGTCTCCTCTCCCTGTCTCCTCTCCCTGTCTCTTTCCCCGTCTCCTCTCGCAGTCTATGTCAGTCACTTTTCCCTGTCTATGTCCGTCTCCTCTCCCTGTCTCTTTCCCTGTCTATGTCCGTCTCCTCTCCCTGTCTCTTTCTCTGTCTATGTCTGTCTCCTCTCCCTGTCTCTTTCCCTGTCTATGTCCGTCTCATTTCCCTGTCTATGTCCGTCTCCTCTTTCTGTCTCTTTCCCTTTCTATGTCCGTCTCGTCTCCCTGTCTATGTCCGTCTCCTCTCCCTGTCTCTTGTTCCTTTGTGCATATTTTGCTGAATGCACACACACATAAAGGTCAAAGGGTAAAGGTGAAATGAGACAGCGGTTCTGGGGGTTATGGAGAGTGGTCTGTGGACCTCTGTAGTCAGGTGGTAGTGTTGGTGATGATTGCATAAATTAATAGACAATTACCTCGGGAAGCCACAGTCATTACACCCTTCAACCAGGCTAGGAAATTCCTTTCAAGATTTGTCTCTCTCTCTCCCACACACACATGCCTGTCTCACAGAGCTCTTTGTTGTTGAGGGCTGCTCCACGTGTTCTGTGGCAGCATGCTCAGCCTACTCTCTTATGGAGATGATTGTTTACATGCCTATTATGTTTCTACAATCCCTCCCTCCCTCTCACTCCTCCTCTTTTTCCCTCCCTCCTTTCTTCCAATCATCCATCTCCTTTCAATCTCCTCATGTCTCCGGTCTGCTTCCTTTCTCCTATCCTGCTCCCACTGCCCCTCTCCTCCAATCCTCTCCCTCCGATTTTCTTCCTCCCTCTTTCCCCTCCCCTCCCCTCCCCTCCCCTCCCCTCCCCTCCCCTCCCCTCCCCTCCCCTCCCCTCTCTCTCTGTGTGATCCCCTAACAGCCAGTGAGAGTGTGTTGGTGCAGCAGTTGTTCAAGTCCAAGCTGACCCAGACTGGGTCTCTGGTACCGGGCCAGGCCAGAATGGCTCTGAGAGGGACCAAAGCAGCCCTGCTCCTTCACAGGATGTCATCCCACCCCAGCCTCTCCCCCGCAGGCCACGAGCCCCGGAGGTACCTGGACCTCACCAAGGTACTAGACAATGGTTACTATACCATATGACATGTAGTGTGTAGCATAGCATACCGCATACCCTCACCAAGGTATGGAGGACTAAGTGACATACCCATTTACGATATGACATACCATACATAGACATCTGTTCTGATAAGGTGCAGTAGACAAGCCAGTGAAGGTGCTAATGACTCATGAGTCATACCTACACCCCAACCTCTCCAAACAGCCACTCAGGTATTTATTTACTACTCAACAATGGAACTTTTCCTGGTAAAATCAATAAGACCTCAGTAAAGTACCGCTAATCAGTGTGTCGGTTTACGGTCAATAGAAATTACAAACAGCGAAAACCGTCACTCATCAGAAAACTCCAAATTGTGCATCCCCTTTATGGTGATTGGTGGTTAGGGGAGTTGGGGATAGCCACTGTTGAAAGCAGGATATGTCCATGTCTTTGACACACTCTGTTGGAACCTGGGGGTTCCGATTGGATAAGTAGCAGACGCGAGCAGAGGATCGATGGAAAAGCAAGCACACACACACACACACACACAAATATGTGGTAAGAGAGTACCATATCCATTTTGTCATGCCGTTTTAAGGGTACACAAACCAATCACCCCTCTGTTAGAAAATATCCTGTTCTTACAATGATGCCAGAAAACGTCCCGCTGGAGGACTTCATAACCTCTACTAGATCTCTCTCTCTCTCTCTCTCTCTCTCTCTCTCTCTCTCTCTCTGTCTCTCTCTCTCTCTCTCTGTCTCTCTCCCTCTCTCTCTCTGTCTCTCTCTCTCTCTCTCTCTCTCTCTCTCTCGCTCTCTGTCTCTCTCCCTCTCTCTCTCTGTCTCTCTCTCTCTCTCTCTCTCTTCCCCTTCACCTCTTTCTCTCTCTCAGCTCTTGAAGAAGAAGGGAGCGACTTCTTTCCTGCAGAGGCTGGAGAGGTGTGGTCCAGTTACGGTCGCTGTGCAGCTGAGGGTAAGCAGTAGCACTGGACCAAACCTCAACCATAACACAAACACTTTCTCCAGTAGGGATCCACTCACCTCAACCTAAACAATAATGTAATTCTACCTCTCTAGCTGACCATGACCCTGTCTGCATAGAGTGCTTTCCTCTGGTCAAAGGTATAGGGAATAGGGGGCCATTTTGGATGCGACCCCTGATCTCTGAACCACAACAAATGACAAAAGACGTCTATAAAATGTGGTAGTAATCTGTAGTTGATACATGTGAAACAACATTCATTTAGATGGATCCCTTGAATGAGAACAGTGTGGTGCCAGCAGACCAGAACTGTGGTCTAACAGTGAATGGAGAGAAGGAGAGAGAGAGGAGAGAAGGAGAGGGGGAGAGGGAGAGAGGGAGAGAGAGAGGGGGAGAGAGGAGAGAAGGAGAGAGAGAGAAGAGAAGGAGAGGGAGAGAGGGAGAGAGGGAGAGAGGGAGGGGAAAAGAGAGAGAGAGGAGAGAAGGAGGGCGGGAGAGAGAGAGAAGAGAGAATGAGAGTGTGGGATGAAGAATCACGCTGTACCCAGTCAAGCATTAAGCCCTCTGAATGTATGAATGAACAATGAACAACGGGATCTGTGTGTGTGTGAGCGTGTGTGAGCGTGCGTGCGTGCATGTGTGCGTGCGTGCGTCTGACGTTATGGCTAGCAGTACAGTAGCCTACTAATACACACGTACAGTACAGAGCGATGTAATTAAGGAGTGGTAAGAAACAGAAATGTGTGTATGGCGTGTTCGAGTGGCGCCGGTGTATTTAGTGTCTGAGAAACACACTCACCCAGCCTTAGTCAGGGTAAAGAGGCCTTTGTGTTGCTGGTCCCTACAGAGGCAACACACCCTAAGCAATCAGACTACTTCATCACACACATACGCCATGACATCACTCCTCACTCACTGTTGTCTTGGCGACCGCTGACCACACCAAGGGAACCCCGACCATGACATCCTCCCCCTTCACACGCACACACACACACACACACACACACACACACACACACACACACACACACACACACACACACACACACACACACACACACACACACCTTCCTCTGTGTGGAGAAGTTATGTGTTCAGTTCAGTCCTAAGAGCTCTACTGTAGACACAGTACTTGCCAAGCCTACAGATCTCTATAGACTATACAGTATGGCATCAAATGGGTGAGGAACTATTCCAGGTTGAGGAACTATTCCAGGTTGAGGAACTATTCCAGGTTGAGGAACTATTCCAGGTTGAGGAACTAGCCCAGGTTGAGGAACTAGCCTAGGTTGAGGAACTAGCCCAGGTTGAGGAACTAGCCCAGGTTGAGGAACTATTCCAGGTTGAGGAACTATTCCAGGTTGAGGAACTATTCCAGGTTGAGGAACTAGCCCAGGTTGAGGAACTATTCCAGGTTGAGGAACTAGCCCAGGTTGAGGAACTATTCCAGGTTGAGGAACTATTCCAGGTTGAGGAACTGGTCCAGGTTGAGGAACTATTCCAGGTTGAGGAACTATTCCAGGTTGAGGAACTATTCCAGGTTCAGGAACTCTTCCAGGTTGAGGAACTATTCCAGGTTGAGGAACTGGTCCAGGTTGAGGAACTATTCCAGGTTGAGGAACTATTCCAGGTTGAGGAACTCTTCCAGGTTGAGGAACTCTTCCAGGTTGAGGAACTCTTCCAGGTTGAGGAACTATTCCAGGTTGAGGAACTATTCCAGGTTCAGGAACTCTTCCAGGTTGAGGAACTATTCCAGGTTGAGGAACTGGTCCAGGTTGAGGAACTATTCCAGGTTGAGGAACTATTCCAGGTTGAGGAACTCTTCCAGGTTGAGGAACTCTTCCAGGTTGAGGAACTCTTCCAGGTTGAGGAACTATTCCAGGTTGAGGAACTCTTCCAGGTTGAGGAACTATTCCAGGTTGAGGAACTATTTCAGGTTGAGGAACTATTCCAGGTTGAGGAACTATTCCAGGTTGAGGAACTATTTCAGGTTGAGGAACTATTCCAGGTTGAGGAACTATTCCAGGTTGAGGAACTATTCCAGGTTGAGGAACTAGCCCAGGTTGAGGAACTATTCCAGGTTGAGGAACTATTCCAGGTTGAGGAACTCTTCCAGGTTGAGGAACTATTCCAGGTTGAGGAACTCTTCCAGGTTGAGGAACTATTCCAGGTTGAGGAACTATTCCAGGTTGAGGAACTATTCCAGGTTGAGGAACTCTTCCAGGTTGAGGAACTATTCCAGGTTGAGGAACTATTTCAGGTTGAGGAACTATTCCAGGTTGAGGAACTATCCATATTGAAGCTGATACCAATGCCATTGCTTTCACATGTTTGAAAGTGATAAGGTCTAGGACTGAGGAAAAGGTTCAACTCCATTTCCATGTGCATAAGGAACATGAACTACAACATGAAACAATATCCCCCCCCCTCCCCCTTTCAGAACTCTCTGTCAGAGGTGGTCAGTAAGCTACAGGCGTGCACCCCTCACTTTGTGGAGTGTGTACGCCCCAACAGCAGTGACATGGCGGACAGCTTTGACAGTTGCCACGTGTCTACCCAGCTGCAGTACGTCGGGGTGCTGGAGATGGTCCGGATGATCCGCTATGGCTACCCTGTACGCCTGCCCTTCAACAGCTTCCTCACAAGGTAGGTACCACCATACCGTGCCTGCTGCTCCAGTAGAACTTGAAGAGGGAGGACAGACATGGCACTGATTCATAATGGATTTGTATTGGCCTCTATTGTCAGGTTCCGTTTCAGCCCAGACAGCCCTTTCCCCAGTTTGTAGATCTGAAGGAATCCAAACGGTGTAAAAGGATGTGGATGGCTCAATCTTGACTTTGAATTAGTTTTGAGAAGCTTCTCCCGCTTATCCAATCTTTTCAGATCTGTGAAGACTGAAGAGGTAGGGGCTAGGTGAATGGGCTATGGGCTGAAATGGAACCAGGCCTGTGAGTGTGGTGGGTCACTGTGTGATGGAGGTCTGTGTGATGGGAGAATGTGTCCTCTCTACAGAGGTCTGTGTGATGGGGGATGTGTCCTCTCTGTAGAGGTCTGTGTGATGGGGGATGTGTCCTCTCTGTAGAGGTCTGTGTGATGGCGGATGTGTCCTCTCTGTAAAGGTCTGTGTGATGTGAGTATGTCCTCTCTGTAAAGGTCTGTGTGATGGGAGTATGTGTCCTCTCTATAGAGGTCTGTGTGATGGGAGTATGTATCCTCTCTGTAGAGGTCTGTGTGATGGGAGGATGTGTCCTCTCTGTAAAGGTCTGTACTGTAGCAGCACAGGGAGCATCATACCCTGTCTTCTCCATGCCATCTCCCTTGCCATCTACCTGCCATCTCCCTTGCCATCTACCTGCCATCTCCCTTGCCATCTACCTGCCATCTACCTATCTTCTCCCTGCACTCTCCCTTGCCCTCTACCTGTCTTCTCCCTGCCTTCTCCCTGCACTCTCCCTTGCCATCTACCTATCTTCTCCCTGCGCTCTCCCTTGCCATCTACCTGTCTTCTCCCTTCCTTCTCCATGCCATCTCATATGCCATCTACCTGCCATCTCCCTTGCCATCTACCTGCCATCTACCCATCTTCTCCCTGCACTCTCCCTTGCCCTCTACCTGTCTTCACCCTGCCTTCTCCCTGCACTCTCCCTTGCATCTACCTGTCTTCTCCCTGCCTTCTCACTGCCATCTCTCTTGCCATCTCCCTGCACTCTCCCTTGCCATCTATCTGCCATCTACCTATCTTCTCCCTGCACTCTCCCTTGCCATCTACCTATCTTCTCCCTGCACTCTCCCTAGCCATCTACCTGTCTTCTCTCTGCCTTCTCCCTGCCATCTCCCTATCTTCTCCCTGCCTTCTCCTTGCCATCTCCCTATCTTCTCCCTGCCATCTCCCTATCTTCTCTCTGCCTTCTCCCTGCCATCTCCCTATCTTCTCCCTGCCTTCTCCCTGCACTCTCCCTTGCCATATCTCTTTGCTAATTGTCCTTTTACAGCATACATTAGACTCATGGTGGGTTCCCCACCCCCACACATTAGACTCTTGGTGGGTTCCCCACCCCCACACATTTGACTCTTGGTGGGTTCCCCACCCCCCACACATTAGACTCTCTGTGGGTTCCCCAGCCCCACACATTAGATTCTTGGTGGGTTCCCCACCCCCACACATTAGACTGTTGGTGGGTTCCCCACCCCCCACACATTAGACTCTTGGTGGGTTCCCCACCCCCCACACACACCTACACACATAATGCTCAGGTGGAAGTTACCAACTTAGAGTTTTTCTTCAGGTCAGCGTGACCAGGACAGAAGTACAGCCTCTCGTATACATAGTCAACATGTCTCTCACTCTCAATTCAATTCAAGGGCTTTACTGACATGGGAAACATATGTTGTCATGCCATCTCTCTTGCCATCTACCTGCCATCTCCCTTCCCATCTACCTGCCTTCTCCCTGCGCTCTCCCTTGCCCTCTACCTGCCTTCTCCATGTATTCTCCCTGCCTTCTCCTTGCCATCTCCCTATCTTCTCCCTGCTTTCTCCCTATCTTCTCCCTGGACTCTCCCTTGCCATCTACCTGTCTTCTCCCTGCCTTCTCCTTGCCATCTCCCTTGCCATCTACCTGCCTTCTCCCCGCGCTCTCCCTTGCCCTCTACCTGCCATCCCCATGTCTTCTACCTGCCTTCTCCCTGCCATCTCCCTATCTTCTCCATGCCCTCTCCCTTGCCATCTACCTATCTTCTCCCTGCACTCTCCCTTGCCATCTACCTGCCTTCTCCCCGCGCTCTCCCTTGCCCTCTACCTGCCATCCCCATGTCTTCTACCTGCCTTCTCCCTGCCATCTCCCTATCTTCTCCCTGCCCTCTCCCTTGCCATCTACCTATCTTCTCCCTGCACTCTCCCTTGCCATCTACCTGCCATCTACCTGCCTTCTCCCTGCACTCTCCCTTGCCATCTACCTGCCATCTACCTATCTTCTCCCTGCACTCTCCCTTGCCATCTACCTGTCTTCTCCCAGCCTTCTCCATGCCATCTCCCTTGCCATCTACCTGCCATCTCCCTTGCCATCTACCTGTCTTCTCCCTGCCTTCTCCATGCGCTCTCCCTTTCCTCTACCTGCCTTCTACCTGCCTTCTCCCTGTCTACTCCCTGCCATCTTCCTATCTTCTCCCTGCCATCTCCCTATCTTCTCCCTGCACTCTCCCTTGCTATCTACCTATCTTCTCCCTGCACTCTCCCTTGCCCTCTACGTGTCTTCTCCCTGCCTTCTCCCTGCGCTCTCCCTTGCCCTCTACCTGCCTTCTCCATGTCTTCTCCCTGTCTTCTCCCTGCCATCTCCCTATCATCTCCCTGCACTCTCCCTTGCCCTCTACCTGCCTTCTACCTATCTTCTCCCTGCACTCTCCCTTACCATCTACCTGTCTTCTCCCTGCCTTCTCCCTGCCGTCTCCCTTGCCATCTACCTGTCTTCTCCCTGCCTTCTCCCTGCCGTCTCCCTTGCCATCTACCTGTCTTCTCCCTGCCTTCTCCCTGCCGTCTCCCTTGCCATCTACCTGCCGTCTCCCTTGCCATCAACCTGCCATCTCCCTTGCCATCTACCTGCCTTTTCCCTGTGCTCTCCCATGCCCTCTACCTGCCTTCTCCATGTCTTCTCCCTGCCTTCTCCCTGCACTCTCCCTGCCTTCTCCCTGCACTCTCCCTTGCCATCTACCTATCTTCTCCCTGAACTCTCCCTTGCCATGTACCTGTCTTCTCCCTGCCTTCTCCCTGAACTCTCCTTGCCATCTACCTATCTTCTCCCTGCACTCTCCCTTGCCATCTACCTGTCTTCTCCCTGCCTTCTCCCTGAACTCTCCTTGCCATCTACCTGTCTTCTCCCTGCCTTCTCCCTGCCATCTCCCTATCTTCTCCCTGCCTTCTCCCTGCACTCTCCCTATCTTCTCCCTGCCTTCTTCCTGCCTTCTCCCAGCCATCTCCCTATCTTCTCCCTATCTTCGCCCTGCCTTCTCCCTGCTTTCTCCCTATCTTCTCCCTGCTTTCTCCCTATCTTCTCCCTGCCATCTCCCTATCTTCGCCCTGCCTTTTCCCTGCTTTCTCCCTATCTTCTCCCTGCCCTCTCCTTGCCATCTCCCTATCTTCTCCCTGCCAGCTCTCTGCACTCTCCCTTGCCATCTCTCTTTGCTAATTGTCCTTTTACAGCATACATTAGACTCTTGGTGGGTTCCCCACCCCCACACATTAGACTCTTGGTGGGTTCCCCACCCCCACACATTAGACTCTTGGTGGGTTCCCCACCCCCACACATTAGACTCTTGGTGGGTTCCGCACCACCCACACATTAGACTCTTGGTGGGTTCCCCACCACCCACACATTAGACTCTTGGTAGGTTCCCCACCCCCCACACATTAGACTGTTGGTGGGTTCCCCACCCCCCACACATTAGACTCTTGTTGGGTTCCCCACCCCCCACACACACCTACACACATAATGCTCATGTGGAAGTTACCAACTTAGAGTTTTTCTTCAGGTCAGCGTGACCTGGACAGAAGACCAGCCTCTCGTATACATAGTCAACATGTCTCTCTCTCTCAATTCAATTCAAGGGCTTTACTGACATGGGACACATATGTTGTCATGCCATCTCCCTTGCCATCTGCCTGACTTCTCCCTGCCTTCTCCCTGCGCTCTCCCTTGCCCTCTACCTGCCTTATCCATGTATTCTCCCTGCCTTCTCCTTGCCATCTCCCTATCTTCTCCCTGCTTTCTCCCTATCTTTTCCCTGGACTCTCCCTTGCCATCTACCTGTCTTCTCCGTACCTTCTCCATGCCATATTTTGATAATTAGCAGGTATTTACCTAATTCTGCTCTGCATGCATTATTTGGTGTTCTACGTTGGACACAGAGGATATTTTTGCAGAATTCTGCGTGCAGATTCTCAATTTGGTGTTTGTCCTTTTATGAATTATTGGTTGGTGAGCAGACCCCAGACCTCTCAACCATAAACGGTAATGGGTTCTATAACTGATTCAAGTATTTTTAGATACCAGTTTGTATGTTGAATTTTATTTTCCTTTTGATGGAATAGAATGCCCTTCTTCCGTTGTCTCTCAGCTTTGTGGAATTGACCTGTGGCGCTGATGTTTAGGCTGAGGTATGTATAGTATTTTGTGTGCTCTAGGGCAACGGTGTCTAGATGGAATTTGTATTCATGGTCTCTCGCTCTCTCGCTCTCTCTCTCTCTCTCTCTCTCTCTCTCTCTCTCTCTCTCTCTCTCTCTCTTTCATAGCTAACTGCCAGGTCACTGTGATCCTTAATATGGCAGGCACAAAGTGGTTTTGCTCAATAACACCGATCTAAAGGATGTCTTGAGGAGATGGGAAACAGTGTGTGCGATGGGTGCAAGCCTGCTGTACCTGATAAGTACACACCACCTTCTCCCACGTGTCACCCTGACATACACACACACACACACACACACACACACACACACACACACACACACACACACACGTGTGAGTCTGTAACATGTCAGAGTGACTTCTGAAGAGGTTCATAGTGTCCCCCACTAAACTTTATAATAATTTCCTTCTCCCTTTTCACACTTCTTTTTTTCCCATTTATATTTTAATCTCCTTCATTCCTTCTATCAAACCTAATCTCTCCATTATTACTGGCTATTCCTGTCTTCTTCTGGGATATGTTCTGTCCGTTGTGATGTAGGGAGAGGTTTTATGTTCCGTTTGCACCTCTTCCTTTGATTCTCAGAATCATTCTCAGCTCAACCTCTTCATTCCATACTGTGAATAGGTTGAGTTCCCTTCATCTATCTCTTTTTCTAACCCACATGTCTATCTCAACCTCTCTCTCCCCTCTCCATCTCTCCGCTCTCCATCCTCTCTCTCAATGCAATTTCAAATTCAATTTAAGGGCTTTATTGGCATGGGAAACACATGTTAACATTGCCAAAGCAATGTCTCTTCTCTCCCCTCTCCATCCTCTCCTCCACTCTCAACTCTCTGCCCCTCTCTCTACCCTCTCCATCCTCTCCCTCTCTTCCTCCCCTCTCAATTCCCTGCCCCTTTCCATCCTCTCCCTCTCTCCCTCCCCTCTCAACCCTCTGCCCCTCTCCATCCTCTCCCTCTCTCCCTCCCTTCTCAACCCTCTGCCCCTCTCTCTGCCCCTCTCCATCCTCTCCCTCTCTCCCTCCCTCCTCAACCCTCTGCCCCTCTCTCTCCCCTATCCATCCTCTCCCTCTCTCTCTCCCTCCCTTTTCAACCCTTTGCCCCTCTCTCTCCCCTCTCCATCCTCTCCCTCTCTCCCTCCCTTTTCAACCCTCTGCCCCTCTCTCTCCTCTCAATCCTCTCTCCCTCCCCTCTCAACCCTCTGCCCCTCTACCTCTCTCCCTCCCCTCTCAACCCTCTCCATCCTCTCCCTCTCTCCCTCCCTTTTCAACCCTCTGCCCCTCTCTCTCCTCTCGATCCTCTCTCCCTCCCTTCTCAACCCTCTGCCCCTCTCTCTCCCCTCCATCCTCTCCCGCCTATATCCTCTCCCCCTCTCTCTCCCCTCTCAATCCTCTCCCTCTATCACTATCCCCTCTTAGTCCTCTTTGACTCCTCTCACAATCTTTCCCTCACCATCGCTCTCTCTCTCTCTCTCTCTCTCTCTCTCTCTCTCACCATCTCTCTCTCTCTCTCTCTCTCTCTCTCTCTCTCTCTCTCACATCTCTCTCTCTCTCTCTCACCATCTCTCTCTCTCACCATCTCTCTCTCTCTCTCTCTCTCTCTCTCTCTCTGATGATAAAGGGATTACCGTGTACATTCCACCAGATAATGAAAGAGGACACACACATTGGTCACGTGATCTCCCAAAAGTTTCCACTACCCCTGATGGAGTAAACACTATTGTGCTCCCAGAGGTCCCGCCAGGACACACACACACACACACACACACACACACACACACACACACACACACACACACACACACACACACTCACACAAACAATCACATACAAACACAAACACACACTCTCTCTCACTCTCTCCTGCATGCAGGGATACACACACACACACACTTCACACCCTGTCTACCTGTCTAAAGTAATAAGAATGGACATTACAGCCACACACACATTTTCTCCTAGTGTGTGATGGTGGAATGTTAGTCTTTGAAGATAAACCAGGTTTTTCTCCTAAAGCAGTAACAGTGGAATCCAGATGAGCTAATGATTACTGCCAGATCAACTAAGTACCATATTACTTATAACTAAGTGTCTTATTGTTAACTCATTAATGTTATAAATGACTTGACCAACAGATTGAAACAGTCCAGTCATGCTGGGGTGAGGGACATAAAGACAGGAAGCAGATGGTTGTGGTTGGTGGATAATAGACAGATCTGAGGTTAGGGACAACATAAAGACAGGAAGCAGATGGTTGTGGTTGGTGGATAACAGACAGATCTGAGGTGAGGGACAACATAAAGACAGGAAGCAGATGGTTGTGGTTGGTGGATAACAGACAGATCTGAAGTGAGGGACAACATAAAGACAGGAAGCAGATGGTTGTGGTTGGTGGATAACAGACAGATCTGAAGTGAGGGACAACATAAAGACAGGAAGCAGATGGTTGTGGTTGGTGGATAACAGACAGATCTGAGGTGAGGGACAACATAAAGACAGGAAGCAGATGGTTGTGGTTGGTGGATAACAGACAGATCTGAAGTGAGGGACAACATAAAGACAGGAAGCAGATGGTTGTGGTTGGTGGATAACAGACAGATCTGAAGTGAGGGACAACATAAAGACAGGAAGCAGATGGTTGTGGTTGGTGGATAACAGACATATCTGAGGTGAGGGACAACATAAAGACAGGAAGCAGATGGTTGTGGTTGGTGGATAACAGACAGATCTGAAGTGAGGGACAACATAAAGACAGGAAGCAGATGGTTGTGGTTGGTGGATAACAGACAGATCTGAGGTGAGGGACAACATAAAGACAGGAAGCAGATGGTTGTGGTTGGTGGATAACAGACAGATCTGAGGTGAGGGACAACATAAAGACAGGAAGCAGATGGTTGTGGTTGGTGGATAATAGACAGATCTGAGGTGAGGGACAACATAAAGACAGGAAGCAGATGGTTGTGGTTGGTGGATAACAGACAGATCTGAGGTGAGGGACAACATAAAGACAGGAAGCAGATGGTTGTGGTTGGTGGATAACAGACAGATCTGAGGTGAGGGACAACATAAAGACAGGAAGCAGATGGTTGTGGTTGGTGGATAACAGACAGATCTGAGTTGAGGGACAACACAAAGACAGGAAGCAGATGGTTGTGGTTGGTGGATAACAGACAGATCTGAAGTGAGGGACAACATAAAGACAGGAAGCAGATGGTTGTGGTTGGTGGATAACAGACAGATCTGAGGTGAGGGACAACATAAAGACAGGAAGCAGATGGTTGTGGTTGGTGGATAACAGACAGATCTGAGGTGAGGGACAACATAAAGACAGGAAGCAGATGGTTGTGGTTGGTGGATAACAGACAGATCTGAAGTGAGGGACAACATAAAGACAGGAAGCAGATGGTTGTGGTTGGTGGATAACAGACAGATCTGAGGTGAGGGACAACATAAAGACAGGAAGCAGATGGTTGTGGTTGGTGGATAACAGACAGATCTGAAGTGAGGGACAACATAAAGACAGGAAGCAGATGGTTGTGGTTGGTGGATAACAGACAGATCTGAGGTGAGGGACAACATAAAGACAGGAAGCAGATGGTTGTGGTTGGTGGATAACAGACAGATCTGAAGTGAGGGACAACATAAAGACAGGAAGCAGATGGTTGTGGTTGGTGGATAACAGACAGATCTGAAGTGAGGGACAACATAAAGACAGGAAGCAGATGGTTGTGGTTGGTGGATAATAGACAGATCTGAGGTGAGGGACAACATAAAGACAGGAAGCAGATGGTTGTGGTTGGTGGATAACAGACAGATCTGAAGTGAGGTACAACATAAAGACAGGAAGCAGATGGTTGTGGTTGGTGGATAACAGACAGATCTGAAGTGAGGGACAACATAAAGACAGGAAGCAGATGGTTGTGGTTGGTGGATAACAGACAGATCTGAGGTGAGGGACAACATAAAGACAGGAAGCAGATGGTTGTGGTTGGTGGATAACAGACAGATCTGAAGTGAGGGACAACATAAAGACAGGAAGCAGATGGTTGTGGTTGGTGGATAACATACATATCTGAAGTGAGGGACAACATAAAGACAGGAAGCAGATGGTTGTGGTTGGTGGATAACAGACAGATCTGAGGTGAGGGACAACATAAAGACAGGAAGCAGATGGTTGTGGTTGGTGGATAATAGACAGATCTGAGGTGAGGGACAACATAAAGACAGGAAGCAGATGGTTGTGGTTGGTGGATAACAGACAGATCTGAGTTGAGGGACAACATAAAGACAGGAAGCAGATGGTTGTGGTTGGTGGATAATAGACAGATCTGAGGTGAGGGACAACATAAAGACAGGAAGCAGATGGTTGTGGTTGGTGGATAATAGACAGATCTGAGGTGAGGGACAACATAAAGACAGGAAGCAGATGGTTGTGGTTGGTGGATAACAGACAGATCTGAGTTGAGGGACAACATAAAGACAGGAAGCAGATGGTTGTGGTTGGTGGATAATAGACAGATCTGAGGTGAGGGACAACATAAAGACAGGAAGCAGATTTTTGTGGTTGGTGGATAATAGACAGATCTGAGGTGAGGGACAACATAAAGACAGGAAGCAGATGGTTGTGGTTGGTGGATAACAGACAGATCTGAGTTGAGGGACAACATAAAGACAGGAAGCAGATGGTTGTGGTTGGTGGATAATAGACAGATCTGAGGTGAGGGACAACATAAAGACAGGAAGCAGATGGTTGTGGTTGGTGGATAATAGACAGATCTGAAGTGAGGGACAACATAAAGACAGGAAGCAGATGGTTGTGGTTGGTGGATAACAGACAGATCTGAGTTGAGGGACAACATAAAGACAGGAAGCAGATGGTTGTGGTTGGTGGATAACAGACAGATCTGAAGTGAGGGACAACATAAAGACAGGAAGCAGATGGTTGTGGTTGGTGGATAATAGACAGATCTGAGGTGAGGGACAACATAAAGACAGGAAGCAGATGGTTGTGGTTGGTGGATAATAGACAGATCTGAGGTGAGGGACAACATAAAGACAGGAAGCAGATGGTTGTGGTTGGTGGATAACAGACAGATCTGAGTTGAGGGACAACATAAAGACAGGAAGCAGATGGTTGTGGTTGGTGGATAATAGACAGATCTGAGGTGAGGGACAACATAAAGACAGGAAGCAGATGGTTGTGGTTGGTGGATAATAGACAGATCTGAAGTGAGGGACAACATAAAGACAGGAAGCAGATGGTTGTGGTTGGTGGATAACAGACAGATCTGAGGTGAGGGACAACATAAAGACAGGAAGCAGATGGTTGTGGTTGGTGGATAATAGACAGATCTGGATACAGCCAGTCTCTACTCTTCCGCCATAGTTGTTTTGATGGAGGCCCAGTGGAGAGTCTAATCTGTTGTTGACAGAGTTGTAATGGAATTATTCCTGGTAGAGAGGTGTGTGTGTGTGTGTGTGTGTGTGTGTGTGTGTGTGTGTGTGTGTGTGTGTGTGTGTGTGTGTGTGTGTGTGTGTGTGTGTGTGTGTGTGTGTGTGTGTGTGTGTGTGTGTGTGTGTGTGTGTGTGTGTGTGTGTGTGTGTGTGTGTGTGTGTGGGTGGGTAGATTGGGCGTATTGTCGACGGTGAGGTTAGCATCACAAAGGGGTGCTAGTCCCCTGGTGAGGTTGGGTTGTCTGGCGCTTGGGTGTGTGTGTTTGCGCGTTGGTGTCTGGTGTGTGTGTTTGGTGTCTGGCGTGTGTGTTTGGTGTCTGGTGTGTGTGTTCGCGCGTTGGTGTCTTGTGTGTGCGTTGGCAGTTGGTCAGACTAATTGTGATGGTAATGTACTAGCCTTTGGCTGCTTGTCTGAGTGCCAGGCCAATTTGCATTACCTTTGTAGAGTTTGGCTCAGAATAACCTGTGTGCAATATGTTATTCGTCATTCTGTTTCTGTCTGTGTCTGTCTGTTTCTGTGTCTGTCTGTCTGAGTCTGTTTGTTTCTGTCTGTCTGTTTATGTCTGTCTGTTTATGTCTGTCTGTCTGTTTCTGTAAGTCTGTTTCTGTTTCTGTCTGTTTCTGTGTCTGTCTGTTTCTGTCTGTCTGATGCTGTTTCTGTGTCTGTCTGTCTGAGTCGGTTTGTTTCTGTCTGTCTGTTTATGTCTGTCTGTTTCTGTGTCTGTCTGTTTCTCTGTCTGTTTGTTTCTGTGACTGTCTGTTTCTGTGACTGTTTGTTTCTGTGACTGTTTCTGTGTCTGTCTATCTTTCTGTCTGTTTCTGTGTCTGTCTCTTTATCTGTCTGTCTGTTTCTGTGTCTGTCTGTTTCTTTTTCTGTCTGTTTCTGTGACAGTTTGTTTCTGTGACTGTTTCTGTGTCTGTTTCTGTGTCTGTTTGTGTGTCTGTCTGTTTCAGTGTCTGTCTGTATCTGTCTGCCTGTCTGTTTCAGATTTGTGCACCATAAAAATAAACGGTTAACAATGTATTGTGTTATTTTGGAGTCACTTTTATTGTAAATAAGAATATAATATGTTTCTAAACACTTCTAGATTGATGTGGATGCTACCATGATTATGAAACAGTCCTGAATGAATCCTGAATAATGATTATCATACCCCCAAGACATGCTAACCTCTCACCATTACAAGGTTAGCATTTTTGGGTGGGTACTATATTTGTGCCCTCTGTAACTTTGTCACATCCTAATTTACGATTCATTCAGGTCACATAATACGTTGCATGGATTCACTCTGTGTGCAGTAATAGTGTTTAACCAGATTTTTGAATGACTACCTCTTCTCTGTACCCCAAACATATAATTAACTGTAAGGTCCCTCAGTCAAGAAAACAGTCAAACACAGATTCAACCACAAAGACCAGGGAGGTTTTCCAATGCCTCGCAAAGAAGGGCACCAATTGGTAGAAAAAAAGTGGACATTGAATATACCATTGAGCATGGTGAAGTTATTAATTACACTTTGGATGGTGTATCAATAAACACAGTCACTACAAAGATACAGGTGTCCGTCCTGACTCAGGCGCCAGAGAGGAAGCAAACTGCACAGGGATTTCACCATGAGGCCAATGGTGACTTTAAAACAGTTGCCAAGTTTAATGGCTGTTATAGGAGAAAACTGAGGATGGATCAACAGCAATGTAGCTATTCCACAATACTAACCTAATTGACAGAGAATATAAATATTCCAAAACATGCATCCAGTTTGCAACAAGTCACTAAAATGATCCTGCTTAAAATGTGGCATTGCCATTCACTTTTTGTCCTGAATACAATGTATAGCACATTGTATTCAGGACAAAAAGTGAATGGCAATGCCACATGTTTGGGGCAAATCCAATACAACACATTACTGAGTACCATTTTCCATATTTTCAAGCCTAGTGGTGGCTGCATCATGTTATGAGTATGCTTGTCATCATTAAGGATAATGCCATGATTAAGACAAATTCATGAATAATGATGAGTGAGATGCTGTTCAAAGGCTTAAAAAAAACATGCAAACCTCATCATTACCAATAACAGGGGAGGGTAGCATTTTTGGGGGGTGTGATTGTTGTGCCCTTGTACGCCTAACTACTCATCATTATTCACAATCCATTCATGATTATCCATAATTTTGTCACCTAGTCAGCTCAGGGATTTGAACCAGCGGTCTTTCAGTTAATGGCCCAATGCTTTTAACCACTAGGCTACCTGCTGCCCCATATATACCTGCGGTTTAAGCCATATATCATTGAACCATTTTTCTTTGTGGTTAAAGGTTAACTTACAATGTGTTTGATCATCTTGACATTGCATCATAACATATTTCTAAATATGTGTTGTAGATCAGCTTCCTGAAATGTGGCATTGAGTAATTGTTTTATCCCAGTTGAAAACCTTTTTTGTTATTCTGGCATATTGATAAGACGGTTCCATAACCTCATCATTTCACCCCTCTGTCTTACTTCACAGGGCTACAACCCATGTCTCCTTCAATAGCTAGGCTTGGGGAAAACTTATGCACTCCCAGAAAACATTGTATGGCTCTATTCTGAAAGAGTTTGCTGTTTTGTATTCTTTCAAACCCCATATTTCAGGAGTTCAGAATAGGACACATACATGAATTATAGAGCTATGAATATGTACGATAGCCAAGGTCTTTACAGATTTTAAGATGACCCCAATGCTCTACCTGCACAATCTGTTATAGGTCTTTACACCCTCCTCAAAGGTCATACATTCATCAAAAAGGAATTAAGGTATATACACGGAGTGTACAAAACATGATTAACACCTGATCTTTCCATGAAATAGACTGACCAGGTGAATCCAGGTGGAAGCTATGATCCCTTAATTATGTCACTTATTAAATCCACTTCAATCAGCGTAGATAAATGGGAGGAGACAAGCTAAAGAAGGATTTTTAAGCCTTGAGACAATTGAGACATGGATTGTGTATCTGTGCCATTCAGATGGTGAATGGGCAAGACAAAAGATTTAAGTGCCTTTGAACGGGGTATGGTAGTAGGTGCCAGGCTCACCGATTTGAGTCAAGAACTGCAACACTGCTGGGTTTTTCATGCTCAACAGTTTCCTGTGTGTATCAAGAATGGTCCACCACCCAAAGAACATCCAGCCAACTTGACACAACTGTGGGAAGCATTGGAGTCAACATGGGCCAGCATCCCTGTGGAACGCTTTCGACACCTTGTAGAACCCATGCCCCGAAAATTGAGGCTGTTCTGAGAGGGTGCAACTCAATATTAGGAAGGTGTTCGTATATGAGCAAGTGAGGTTTAGGGGCATTGTTCCAAAATTACAAAATCAAATCAAAAATCTGTGTGATCATGCTCTCCGTAGGCGAGGTATGCATACTTCTTAGTTTACTCTTAATCTGGGTTTTACCTGCCTGGGTTTACCTTGGTTAATCATTCATCTTCATTTTGACAGTGTTCTCCAGAGATTGACAGTGTTCAACATACCTTGCCGATCAAACTCACTCTCTGCAAGGATGACAACATAATCTGCATACAATCGTATCCCCAGGGTCGTGTCATATAATTTAACTCCTAGGTTAGCGTGCTTGATTTGCTTCACCAAAAGGGCAAACAAAGTTTGGGAAAGCACACTTCCTTGTTTCACTTCAAACAGAAACCATCCATTCTTCAACTAATTTACCTGTATACAGGAGACTGGACCTCTACATAGAGATTTAATTGCATCCACTCCAGCATTTATACATTTAAAAGCAACGAAGATCTCTAGTTACCCAATCAAAGGCCTTTTGGAAATCAACAAAACATATGTAGGTTTACATTCTTGTAGTGTGGCTCTAATCACAGTGGATACAGTTTACAGGGCCTTCAGAAAGTGTTATACCCATTGACACATTGTGTTGTGTAACAGACTGAATTAAAGATGGATTCAATAGATTTTTTTTCTCACCCATCTACACACAATACCTCATAATGACAAAGTGAAAACATGTTTTATGACATTTTTGAAAATGTATTGAAAATTCAATTCAGAAATATCTCATTTACGTAAGTATTCACACACCTGAGTCAATACATGCTCAAATCACCTTAGGCAGCGATTACAGCTGTGAGTCTTTCTGGGTAGCTATCCACATCCTGGATTGTACAATATTTTCCCATCATTCTTTTCAAATGTAATCAAACTCTGTCAAATTGGTTGTTGATATAATGTATACACTAGGAGTCAGGAAGCAGGTGCAGAAGGTGAGTTTCATAATAAGAAACATGAAGAATATTCAAAACAGGACAAGCTTACTGAACGGAAACAAAACCAACACTGCCTGAAGACAGGCTACTGAGGGCTAAATAAAGGGGAAGTAATCATGATAATGTTGAAGTTCAGGTGTGCATAAAGATGGGATGCAGGTGTGCATAATGATGGTTGACATGAACGCGTAATGTGGGTTGCCAGGACCGGTGGACAGCGGGAGCAGGCGTGACAGTTGATTGTTGCTAGACAACCATTTCCAAGTCTTGCCATAGATTTTCATGAAGATTTAAGTCAAAACTGTAACTCGTACACTCAAGAACATTCACTGTCTTCTTGGTAACCAACTCCAGTGTAGATTTGGCCTTTTTATTTAGGTTGTTGTCCTGCTAAAAGGTGAATTAATCTCCCAGTGTCTGGTGGAAAGCAGACTGAACCAAGTTTTCCTCTAGGATTTTGCCTGTGATAAGCTCCATTCCATTTTTTATCCTGAAAAGCTCCTCAACGATTACAAGCATACCCATAACATGATGCAGCCACCACTATGCTTGAAAAAATGGAGCACAGTACTCAATAATGTGTTGTATTGGATTTGCCCCAAACAAAACACTTTTTTATATTCAGGACAAAAAGTTAATTTGCTTTGCCACATTTCTTGCAGTATTACTTTAGTGCATTTTTGGAAACAGGATGCATGTTTAGGATTCTTTTTATTCTACGCAGGCTTCCTTCTTTTCACTCTGTCAATTAGATTAGTTTTGTGGAGTAACTATAATGTTGTTGATCGATCATCAGTTTTCTCTTATCACAGCCATGTTACTGTTTCAAAGTCACCATTGGCCTCATGGTAAAATCCCTGGGTGTCTTTCTTTCTTTCCGGCAACTGAGTTAGGAAGGATGCCTGTATCTTTGTAGTGACTGGGTGTATTGATACACCATCCAAAGTGTAGTTAATAACTTCACCATGATCATAGGGATATTGAATGTTTGCTTTTTTACCCATCTACCAATAGGTGCCCTTCTCTTCCCCTTTCCCTTTACTTGTGAGCCTTTGGAAAAACTCCCTGGTCGTTGTGGTTGAATGTGGTTGAATGTGGTTGAAATTCACAGCTCTACTGAGGTACCTGTGTGGTTCACAGATGAGGTAGTCATTAAAAAAATCATGTTGAGAACTTCTTCGGGATCAGCGGGTCCCCTGCATGACGGTTGACCTTACGTAGGCTAATGCGATTAGCATGAGGTTGTAAGTAACAACAAAATTTACCAGAACATAGACATATCTGATATTGTCAGAAAGATTACATTCGTGTTAATCTAACGGCACTGTCCAATTTACAGTAGCTATTACAGTGAAAAAATACCATGCTATTGTTTAAGGAGAGTACACAATTTTGAACATGAACAGTTATTAATAAACAAATTAGGCACATTTGGGCAGAAATGGTTCATTGGATCAGTCTAAAACTTTAGACATACACTGCTGCCATCTAGTGGCCAAAATCTAAATTGTACCTGGGCTGGAATAATACATTATGGCCTTTCTCTTGATTTCAAAGATGATGGTAAAAATTTTACAAATGAACGGTTGTTTTTTTCTTGGTATTATCTTTTACCAGATCTATTGTGTTATATTCTACTACATTCCTTTCACATTTCCATAAACTTCAAAGTGTTTCCTTTCAAATGGTACTAAGAATATGCATATCCTTGCTTCAGGGCCTGAGCTACCGGCAGTTAGATTTGAGTATGTCATTTTAGGCAAAGATTATTTTTTTTAAATAGGGGCAAATCCTTAACACTATTACTGGACACAGAGTCAGTCGATGCAACTTATTACGTTACTTGTTAAGCACATTTTTACTCCTGAACTTATTTAGGCTTGCCATAATTTGAATCTATTTTAAATTCAGGCTGTAACACAACAAAATGTGGAAAAAGTCAAGGGGTGTGAATACTTTCTGAGTGCAGTGTAAATCTATACAAGGCATGTTTAATGAAACCCTATCTGCTCATGTACAAGTAATTCTGACATGACCAAATACTGAGTCAACCTGTTGTTTAGCATCCCAGAGTATAACATGCGGACTGTGCTAATAATGCTGATGCGTTTGTAATTTAATGAGACCCCTGGATCATTCTTTGATGACTTTGGGATTGGTTTAATGAAAACTTTGTACCCAGTTGAAGGGATGATACCATTTTCAAAACACATTTGGAAACGTCAGAATTGAGTCAGCTAGGAAACTTTAAGACCTCATTATGAGGCTCCTCCTGTTGAGCTTTGCTTTTTGAACACGTTTTGTGTCTGTGTCTTTGCAGATGGATGTAAGGATGTGAGTCCATGAGGATGTGAGCACAGTTCATTCAGAAATTATTCAAGATCCCTTGACTTTTTCCACATTTTGTTACGTTACATCTTTATTCTAAAATGTATTAAATTGTTTTTTTCCTCAATCTACACACAATACCCCATAATGACAAAGAAAAAACAGATTATAGACATTTTTGCAAATGCATTCAAAATAAAACTGAAATATCACATTTACATAAGTATTCAGACCATTTACTCAGTACTTTGTTGTAGCACCTTTTGGCAGTGATTACAGCCTGTAGTCTTCTTGGGTATGACGCTACAAGCTTGGCACACCTGTATTTGGGGAGTTTCTCACATTCCTCTCTGCAAATCCTTTCAAGCTCTGTCATGTTGGATGGGGAGTGTTGCTGCACAGCTATTTTCAGGTCTCTCCAGAAATGTTCAATCAGGTTCAAGTCCGGGCTCTGGCTTGGCCACTCAAGAACATTCAGAGACTTGTCCCGAAGCCACTCCTGCATTGTCTTGGCTTTGTGCTTATGGCTGTTGTCCTGTTGGAAGGTAAACCTTCGCCCCAGTCTGAGCTCCTGAGCACTCTGGAGCAGATTTTCATCAAGGATCTCTCTGTACTTTGCTCTGGTCATCTTTCCCTTGACCATGGCAAGTCTCCCAGTCCCTGACGTTGAAAAACATCCCCAAAGCATGATGCTACCACCACCATGCTTCACTGTAGGGATGATGCCAGGTTTCCTCCAGATGTAACGCTTGGCATTCAGGCCAGAGAGTTCCATCTTGGTTTCATCAGACCCAGAGAATCTTGTTTCTCATGGTCCAAGAGTCTTTAGGTGTCTTTTGGAAAACTCAAAGTGGGCTGTCATGTGCTTTTAACTGATGAGTGGCTTCTGCCTGGCCACTCTACCATAAAGGCCTGATTGGAGGAGTGCTGCAGAGATTGCTGTCCTTCTGGAAGGTTCTCCCATCTCCACAGAGGAACTCTAGAGCTCTGTCAAAGTGACTGTCAGGTTCTTGATCATCTCCCTGACAAAGGCCCTTCTCCCCAATTGTTCAGTTTGCTGGGTGGCCAGCTCTAGGAAGAGTCTTGGTGTTTCCAAACTTGTTCCATTTAACAATAATGGAGGTCACTGTGTTCTTGGGGACCTTCAATGCTGCAGAAATGTTTTGGTATCCTTCCCCAGATCTGTGCCTCAACACAATCCTGTCTCGGAGCTCTACGGACAATTCCTTCAACCTCAAGACTTGGTTTTTGCTCTGACATACACTGTCAACAGTGGGACCTTATATAGACAGGTGTGTGACTTTCCAAATCATGTCCAATCAATTAAATTTACCACAGGTGAACTCCAAACAAGTTGCAGAAACATCTCAAGGATGATCAATGGAAACAGGATACATCTGAGCTCAATTTCAAGTCTCATAGCAAAGGGTCTGAATAGTTATGTAAATAAGGTATTTCTGTTTTTGTTTTTGTATACATGTGCTTTTGATTGTGGTTTCAACCAGAAACCTTAGAAGAAATAAGTATATATTGACTACAGTAAATCCAATAATAGCAACTTTACTTCCACAATCCAATAACTGACTCCTGACCTGAAGGACATCAGAAATCAATAAAAGGGGGCAGGTTTACAAGAGTGCAAAGTTCAAGTGGTATTATCTGGCCTTACACAGTGCTGGAATATAAACCTGTCCACAAAAAAACATACTGTATCAGAAATGATAAATAAAAGCAACAATAAAATAGATGAAACCATAAATCAATGCAGCTGAGCAGTCCATACTAATGCAATTGAGATATCTGAAGTCTGCATTGTATTCCACCTCCTTGATTAACCTCCCTCCCTGTATCCATTCATTCATTCTAAACGTCTGTTTGTTGAGACCCGGGGGTGGTACAAAAAGAAAGAGAGAGAGAGAGAAGAAGAATGGCACAGGTCAGGGTGAATGGACTTGGAGTATAAACGCATGTGCGCACAGAAAAAGACACAAAAATGTGCACGGCTGCATGCATGCACAAATGCACATACACACAAACATACAAAATGTACACATACACACATACACACATACATACAAAATGTACACATACACACATACACACATACAAACAAAATGTACACATACACACATACACACATACATACAAAATGTACACATACACACATACACACATACATACAAAATGTACACATACACACATACACACATACATACAAAATGTACACATACACACATACACACATACATACAAAATGTACACATACACACATACACACATACATACAAAATGTACACATACACACATACACACATACACACATACATACAAAATGTACACATACACACATACACACAAACATACAAAATGTACACATACAGCGCCTTCGGAAAGTATTCATAACCTTTGACCACATTTTGTTCTTTTACAGCCTTATTCTTGAATAGATTCAATATTTTTTCACCTCAGCAATCTACACAAAATACCCCATAATGACAAAGTGGAAACAGGGGTTCATTTTTTTGCAAATGTATACAAAAACAAAAAACAGAAAAACCTTATTTACATAACTATTTAGACCCTTTGCTATGAGACTTGAAATTGAGCTCAGATGTATCCTGTTTCCATTGATCATCCTTGAGATGTTTCTGCAACTTGTTTGGAGTTCACCTGTGGTAAATTTAATTGATTGGACATGATTTGGAAAGTCACACACCTGTCTATATAAGGTCCCACTGTTGACAGTGTATGTCAGAGCAAAAACCAAGTCTTGAGGTTGAAGGAATTGTCTCTTTTGTGTAATCAGTGACCAATACCTTTAAATTCCAACGGAACTCACTGTGGATGAAGAACCCTTGGCTAGTTAGCAAGCCTGTAAGCTACACTGATATCATGTGAAGTGTCATGTGATGAATGTGATCAGCCATTAGGGCTTTAGAGAGGGTTAGAGTGGGTTAGAGAGGGTTAGAGTGGGTTAGAGTGGGTTAGAGTGGGATAGAGAGGGTTAGATAGGGTTAGAGAGGGTTAGAGAGGGTTAGAGTGGGTTAGAGTGGGTTAGCGTGGGTTCGAGTACAGACATCACCATCCTGCTAGGGAGAGTTCAGAGAGAACCCACTCCTCTAATTCAAAAAATATTTTGCACACACTGAAATATGCACACCAACACAAACACACACGCACACACACATGAACACATACACAGAAACAAAGTACAGCTTTGTCTGGACTTCTCCAGACTACTCTAAACCCCCTTACGCCACTAACACAGACACACACAGTTCACACACACACTTTGACAATACGAGTGGTTTATGTCTCCGACCATCTGCTCATTTAGGTTTGCCTCATTTAGCAGGGACACTCTGTGACATCATCACACAGGGACAGCCTGTCTGTCTGCACTCTGGGTCACACATCAGCTGGCGACGAAACAGAGGAAGTTCAGATCACACAGAGAAGTCTAGCTGTAATTGGATAAAGGCTACTATGAGTGTGTTATTAGACCTTAGGGCGTACACTAGTGTAAAGCACCCACCTGGATAATATACTCCGGGGAGAAGTCAACCTTAACCACAGATCTGGGATGAGCTGACCCTACCTTCACGGCATCCTAACTTTAGAGAGAAGTGTATATGGGTAACTATCTGACTCTAAAGAATGCATAACAGCTTGTTTATTGCTAGTATGATCACCGCACATCTGTTGGTCAACTGAAGAATGGGAATGTCAACCCTTTTAATTGGCTTTTCCAATGACATAAGGCCCCACAAATTACTCAACCCGCAAGTTATTCTCTTAAAATCTCCCACATGAATCAAGCTATGTTAATATACTGTATGTTATTCATGTTGTTAAAGTTGTCCACACATCCCTTACCAGTGTTCTCTCCACCCAAACACAAATGATCAAAGGCTGTCTCTAACAACACAATATAGAGCTGACCCACTCTGTCCCTCTCCTCTTCGACCAAAACAATCCCTCCCCCTCTTCCAACTGACCTCTCACAGCAGTGGTTGCCCCTGGCAACACCAATAGGAACAGATGCTGCGGAGCTGGCCCGCCTTTTGACCCCCATTAACCTATGACCCCTCTAGTTTCTGAATGGGCGGGTCATCCGAGAGGCCCCACCAGAACTGAAAAGTTTCTATATGTGGTTCTGGTCTTCATAACCTGCCTGAGACACAAATCTAGGGTCAGACTGTGCCATCACCAGCCCCAATCCGAGCCTTACCATTAAGCGATGCCATTAGGCGAATTCTTAGATATTAGGTTTTGTTGTGGAATTTGTTAGATATTAGGTTTTGTTGTGGAATTTGTTAGATATTAGGTTTTGTTGTGGAATTTGTTAGATATTAGGTTTTGTTGTGGAATTGTTAGATATTAGGTTTTGTTGTGGAATTTGTTAGGTATTAGCTTTTGCTGTGGAATTTGTTAGATATTAGGTTTTGTTGTGGAATTGTTAGATATTAGGTTTTGTTGTGGAATTTGTTAGGTATTAGCTTTTGCTGTGGAATTTATTAGGTATTAGCTTTTGCTGTGGAATTGTTAGATATTAGGTTTTGTTGTGGAATTTGTTAGGTATTAGCTTTTGCTGTGGAATTGTTAGATATTAGGTTTTGTTGTGGAATTTGTTAGGTATTAGCTTTTGCTGTGGAATTGTTAGATATTAGGTTTTGTTGTGGAATTTGTTAGGTATTAGCTTTTGTTGTGGAATTTGTTAGATAT